>NC_133820.1:75804538-75958734 GCF_047830755.1 Zonotrichia albicollis
GGAGAGGATTGGGAATCTCAGGGAACACCTGAAGGACACTTCTTTTAGCTGTATAACTGTTCAAACAGCTGTGAGGTATGTTACAGTCTGCACACACCTCTACATTTGCCCGTATGTAAGAATGCCCAGAACTGAGAAGAGGTTCAGACTCCTACTGAAAGGTGTATGCATATTATCCAGTCCTCTGTCTCATGCCTTCCAATCTGTAAAATACAGGGAATATTTACTTGCCTTACTAAAATATTGTGAGGTTTAAGTTAAAAAATGCCTTTCAAGGCTACATCTAATATATAACTTAGAATTATATTTTTATTCACTTTCGGTTTGAGCCATCACAACAGAAAAAGAAATCCACAAAGTGATTTTTTTAGAAATGCAAATTGTTAGAATAATTTTACTCTTAAGCTCCTAAAGGGAATGGTCATGTTTACTTATTGAGGAAAAGGCAGCTTCATTCATAACATGTGTGGTGCCTGCCATAGCTATCTCCAGTTAGGGCCTTTAGATAAACCATAATTACTTGGTAAATATTGTTGCTAATAATGGTGATAATCCTGATTTAGGGGATTCTACAAATTTTCTACAGTAAGATAAAAGAAAAAGATGAAAAGGAAAAAAGAAAGGATCTCACCTACAAAATAAAAAAAAAAAAGACTGTTTTCACAATTAGGTTTTTGAGTTTCTGTTTTGTTTTATTATATTCTCAGTCAAAAAATTTGTTCTTTTCTAAGACTCTTTATCATTCAGGTTGCTATTTAGCAGCATAAAATGTAATGATCATAAGCAATATGATAAGAGAGAGATCTTCTGGGGATAGTGTGACTGAAGAATTGGCTGCTATGTATTGAGAAAGCCATAATGTTGCCTTAATGGTAATTATCTTTCTCCTCCACCACAGCTGAACAATAGTTTTCACCCAATTTTCTGAAGTTGTTTCATTACCACATACAATGACACCACTTAAAAACCTGCTCCTGCTGCTTTAATTTTATAAGTGCATTAATTTGTTTCCTTTCTCTTCACAAGAATGTCACTGCAATTTCTATATCAAGCTTTTCCATGCTGAAGTACTTTATTGATATACGGGGGATTTTTTTTCAAAGTATTTGTTCTCTGAACAATCCATAATCCGTGCGGCTGGTTATCAGTCTTGGCTGCTTGAATATATAACGACACAAGTGCTGATAAAACTGTACAAGCCATCTGTCTCTGGAGTTAAATGTTTTGAAAGCAAACACAAAAGTGCATAACAAACACTCCCTTAAATTGTCTTTGTAAATATTTATATCAGATCTTACCCAAAAATGCTTTTTTGTTGTTATTTTATTCTGTTAATAGCTGTCAAGCAGATGCATGACTTGCCTACTCAAAAGCAGACAGGTGTAAGAAGGAAAATAATGTACACCACTCAAGAGCTGGTCATACCCTAATGCTGGAATTTCTGTGTGGTCTTTTATCTCTTTTTATTATACCCAGAAGCTAAACAGCTATTTCATTGATTAACTTACTGCTGCAATTAGCAACTAGCTTCTGGTGTGATGACCAGCTGCTTTTCAACCTGCTTCTTTAAAACTCTCTTGCTTACAGCCAGAAAATTCATTCTTCATTTCTGAAAGAGTTGAGGCCACAAGATTATTTCCACTTAGTGAGACTTTTTGGTCTCAAGCAAAATGAATAGGCACTCTTTGCCTGAGGGTGCTAACATGAAGTACAGTGGATTTGAACACGGCCACAGTTGTGTTTCAGACAATCATATTTATTTAACTTTTCATATTGCATCTTAAAATGAAAAAGATGAAAAACAGCAACGTTTTCAGCTCTATTTATCTCCAAATACAGAAAGGTTTTGGGGTTTTTCTGAGCTTTCATGGGCCACTTTACTAAATGACCTTCTCTGAGACCTCATGACTTTACAGCCTTCCCCACATATGGAATATTCATGGAACTGAAATGACATTATTCCATTTCACAGAGCTTTTACAACTAGTCACATATTAAACATAAAAACTGGAAAAAAGTTTATAGTTATGAAGATTCTTTTGCCTTTTTTTGCTCTTAAGTATCAAACAAATAAATGGGGAACACTGTTCTTTATTTCTAGTCTGTTAAAAAAATAACTCAAGACCAAAAAATCATACACATGCTGTGTAGGATGTGCTTCCTTGCCATTATTAATTAAAAGAAACATTCAGTGTCTATTAAAAATATATATTTTTAGTGACTTATTCCATGGTCATTCTACCTGGCACAGTGAATTCACATTGCATCCTCAAATTACCTTGTTCAAAGGTCCCTGGATTCCTCCTATCACTGCTGCCAGTTTTGGTAGACTTATCAGTACCACCTTCTACCCTGCTGCTTCTCTCTTGCTTTCCTGGTGTTCCATCCTCTGTACTAAGGTACAGATCAAGAAACCCCTGCTACTCTCTGCTCCCTGTCTTGGCTGAAACCTCTTTCATCAAGGCTGAAATAAATAACACTGTAAGGTCAGCTTATATCTGCATTACTTAGCAGAGATTAGCTGTGAGAATCCTTAATTAGCACAATGAGAGGAGGGGCAGAAAGCAGGGGAAGAAGGGGTGTGTGGGAGGGACTGCCCAGGATACAGAAAAGCAGGAACAAAAGTATTTTCTGAAAAGGCAGGAAAACCTCGCACAGTAAGATTTTCTACATTATTCTGTGAAATAATTAGGTGACCCAGATGGGTTCTATATCATGTACATGACTCTGTACAAAAACTCTGCGTGACTTTGATTCCTTGGGCAGCTAAATTTTGAAGGCAACAATATTCAACTGCTCGAAATTTTGTTTCTAACCAGTTATGTGATGACTGAAGTTTCATCATATCTATATCTTTTCAGAGCTAAGAAAATGAACAAAGTAGAAGTTAAGAAAGTACTCTGCATTTATCTCAAGTTCCTTTCCCCTACACCTTCTCTATCATAAAATTTATAATGAACAGCTGTTCCTTTGTTATATTTTTTTTCTGATGTATTTACTAGAAATTCAATACCATTACTACTTAGAAGGTACACCTCCATCAGTAGTGGCTCTACTGTAAGGATGCTCTTTTTACCTGACCCTACTTTCTGTTCCTATTTCCAACTACTATTTCTGCATTGACATGCACGTACATAAACCTCTCTGCATTTCCATGTGTGCATGGTCAGAAAGTGCACATATAATTCCTGTGTCTGCTAAGCTTGTAAGATACTAGGGGCCAATTTTACTTAGTGCTGCCTAGTCTTTACCAACAAACAGACATATGAACCAGCATGAAGCCTGTGACCATTCTGCAGGCAAGTTGCAACAATCTGAAATCACAAGGACACTCTCCTTGCAACAACAGTGTGGGGAGATGCCACAGGAGGTGTCACAAAGTGCCGTGGTCTGGAGTGGTGCTGAGCTGCAACTGGCAGCTCAAACCTGAATGATTCTTCACTGGTCATACAAATCCAGCTCCATTACTTATCATGGGTTGCATATTGCCTGTATTCGGATCTTTATGCCAATACTTATTTTTCTTTTTTAACTCAACTGGGTGAAACTTTACAATTTATTGTTTTAAAAAAAGGAAGTAAAAAGTGTGTTCACTAGATAATCTAGTGGTTCTTTCTGGTCTAAAAAAATCTATGTGTCAGCAACCATTAACATAAAGCTGCATTTTGTATATGCTTTCACTGACAAATGAAGCCAGTTCTAGCATACCCTTTAGAAATACAGAAGACAAAATAATATCTAGGATTTTTATTCTGACTTAATGCATTCTGTCATTAAAAACAAACAAACAAGTGAATAAACAAACAAACAAAGGCACACAAATGACTGCAATTTGTATTCTTAGCTGAAGTGTCACATTGTGGATGCAGACAGTCACCTTGCAGGAAGAGCAGGAGAAAAGAAATGCAAACAGTATTTGGCAAAAGAAAACCCGTTTGTTAACAAATAAATAAAGATTAAAAGCTTTACCCATCTCTCATACAGATTTCATTCTTTGGGCACAGATGAAAAGTCAACATTTGCAAATGGAGATAGTCCAAATTCAACAATACATGGGCAGCCAGAACAGCAGATTCTCTCCCTGAGAGGATATTGTTATTTAGACAGACTTCATGGCACACAAAGAGCAGACAGCATATCTTTATAAATTTGCAACCATCTTCAGTATGGCATGGAACTCATCCATCTTTTCGTGTGCTCAAGCTACTCCTCTGAAGAATGCTATGTCATCTAATTTTATTTCTTCAAAATTGGCAGTTTTTTCCTGCCATACATTTAATTTTAGCAGGACAATCTAATGCATAAGAACTCCTCAGAGGATCCAAATGAACCTTTTAAATTTGATTGTATCACTTAATGAGACCAGTGTACAAATATTTGGAATAATATTATTTTCAACATTTATCTTTTTCATTATGTAGCTCTTCATTTTGCTGCCTAAAAAAAGTCTTTGTTCCCAAAAGGTGATGATGGATGGTGATAATAAAATATTCATAAAGCATCCCATGGTCACAATAATTTACTATCTTTTTTTCTAACACACCTAAATATTTATGATACTTGATCAAAATATTTTGTTGAATTGATTTACAGGCAACATGCTGAGACAGCACCACTTTTGACATGGTCACATTTTCTGATCTATTAATATGCCCCAAATATGAACCTGCTGTCAGTCTAAAAAAACTGAAGTCTCTATTTGGAAGATTCAGTCAACTATTTAACATAAAATCAAATTTTGGTTAGTAATTTCTATAAATTCTCTTTGAGAAGAGGTAGGATTCAATGTGGAAAAAGGTAGTCAAAACAAGAACTGGCAGAATGTTGTGAAACTGAGCTGAACAATGGTTATTCCTACTCTGCACAGCGTTGTGCTGGTTTTAGATGCCTGGCCATTAACTCATTTAGAGCAGGAAAAAACAAAACCATTCAGGTTGAATTTAATTTCATTTTTTATGATTGTTAAAAAAGGCTAAAAATAATTTGTTTTTCTGATCATTTTCTAACTTACAGTAAAATCCTGACCTCATGACTTGTGATAAATACTTATCCTGGCTCCCGGAGCATGGGCATGGTAACCTGGGATATATTAAAAAAAGGATATTGACTTTATTGAGCAATAACAGAATAAAGGCAAAATTCATAATCAGGATCATCTACATATATATAGGATGAATTGTTCTACTAAATTATATATTATTTTTTGATTTGTATATCTATATATTTTTTATTTTATCTTTTATATGTATTTCTGTCCATTGATAGAAAGTGCACATATAATTCCTGTGTCTAAGGAATACACAGATAAGGAATCTGTGTATTACAACTGGGACTTATTTCCTAAATATTATATTCCTAGCATTAGATTGACCTCTGTAAAGCAGAAAGTGTCAAAATAAACATTTTCATTTAAACATTACTTTGAGGGAAGGGAAGGGAAGGGAAGGGAAGGGAAGGGAAGGGAAGGGAAGGGAAGGGAAGGGAAGGGAAGGGAAGGGAAGGGAAGGGAAAGGAAGGGAAAAAATTATTTTCTCCAAGGAATTCAAGGGGGAAAATCAGACAATATCAAAAAGCTACAAGCTTGTTATACTCAAGAAAGCAGCTCATCTAAGGACAATGAAAATGAGCATTTATGCTATGGTGTTTAAAACACACTGTCAATTAAGAAATATAATTAAGACTATTTTTGTATAAAAGTATAAATTCATTCTGTAATTACATTAATTACAACTATCTCAATAAACATTCAATTTAGGTTGAAATGCATCTTTTAATGAATCCCTATTTCTAAAGTATGCTTCTTGCCACTTGTGTGTTTTTCTATTTTCCTTCAGTACAAAACAGACCCAAGTCAGATTTAGCTTAAACTGAATTTGTTGCAAATTTGTGGCAGATGCCTTATGTGTACATGTTATTATGTAAATAAGTAGTTTAACTGATTTGAAAATACTTTTGAAGTACATTTCTCTTAGCAGAATTTGGACCTAAATCTGGATACTTGTTCTCCTAAGTTAAGCTTCTTGACTCCAAATAATTGCAAAATGTGACAGGAAAAAGTGCTTAAATAACAATAAATTAAGCTTAAATACTAAGCTTGATTATATAGTTGATTTTGTCTTCCATTCTACACAAAAATATATCCTTGATAAATATCACAGGACACAGATGTCAGAGATGTCATTAAACTAATCCAGAGACAAAAGCACCATTTCCTAATTCTGTTTGCATAACAGCATCTCATTGAGATAATTTTGTAAAATTTAGTTCAGTGCCAGTTCAGTTGTCAGAACTGCAGGCATATTACACAGAGAATACTAGAAAGTGATTTCTTTTATTATGCCTGAGCTATACCCATGCTACAATTTCTTCTATTTCTTTAAAAACTATGTTCATTTACATTATTTTTCAGAAGAGATATCCATAACTCTCTTAATGAGCTCATATAGTTTACAGTAAAACTCCCATTAAACAAATGTTCCTGAGTCAAAACACTTGCATTTTATTAAACCATGCCTGAAAATTAACCTGTGCTGCATTTAGTCATTACATTCAATGTACTGAAAATCAATTTGGAAGTAACATCTGTATGCACCGAATACTTTTGGTTAGTCATACAATCCAGTTTGGATGTTTACAAAGAGCTATACTTCCAAGCTTCCAAATCTCATGTGGAAGACTGCAGAAAAAATTATCTTTGTGATTCTGAAGAGGAATCCAAATAATATTTCATATGAATTATGAATCCACATTTAACGGAGGAATCGTTATTTTTTGATAACCTTATTTTTTCTTCTTCCTATTTGATGAAATATCTCAGCAAACGAGCCCTTCTAAACATGTAACACCTCTTTTTTATTATATTTTATTTATTCATGAAAGAATAGCTTTAAAGTAGGCTACTTTAAATTGCATTCAAATCTAAGTACAACATAAAAGGATTGTCGGAAATTAGTGCACAAAATGCACATAGAGTAGGTCTAAACTAACACATTTAAGTGAATATTCTGCATGTCATCTCCAGATGCCTGGATTTTTTTAAAGAGAATATTATAATTTATTTTTATTTTTGAATAGGTTAAAATGGATTAAGCAAAATGTTTGAAGAAAAATTGTTACTATGAGCATAGACCATGAACATTGACACACACAACAAGCTACAAGCTCTTTATATTCTCCTTTATATCTGTACACATTCTGGTTTCTCAAGCATTAAAAAAATAATGGATTCATATGCAAAGAAAAATTTGGGAAGGAACATGCCAAGAAAAACAGTTAGTTTGATTTCCTCAAACCACTGGGTTTTTATAATACCCAAAGACAAAATGGAAGGCTTGCTTACATCCAGAGAATTAATTTTGTTGTTATAAAATGTGGCTAGAAAGAGATATTTCTTGTCCAGTCACATAAGAATCTGAAAATTTCTATGACATGAGAGTTGTGAATACTTGGCCATACACTGCATCTGTTTTCTTGGTTCCAGTTTTAGATGTAAAAGTAAACTGGTTTTATTTTCCACAGGGTAACAATAAATTAAGAAAAAAAAAAACCAAACATGCGGGATATAATCTTGGACTCAAAATTAATGATGTATAATACAGGCTCATCAGTTTCAAGCTTCTGAAAATAATGGGTAGTATGAATACATTTGTGTTTATTGAACTTGTAAAAATAAAAACATATGAAGCAGATGAACAACCTGAGAGAAATGAATTTTTCTTCTTGTATTATAAAACAAACAAACAAACAAACTAAAAGCTGATTTACCAAAATGGGAAAAGCAGTCACTAGATTTAGCTCACTTAACATTTTCATTCATCTCCCTGACAAGAATGGCAGTGCAGATGTTAATTACTGTTCATAGAATATCTTGTCAAAACACCTAAGAATTATTGTTCTGTTAATGACTTTGTCCTGTGCTTGGGTTCAATGGCTGATTTCAGACCAAGAACGCTGAAAAGGATCACTGACACTTGGTTAGGACACCCTGTCTTTCCCTGTAAACACCTGCAAATAATGCATGGCTTTGTGCCAACAATTTAGCTTTGGAAGAGAAACTATTATAAAACTGTATTCATGAGGGAAATAACAGTTAATTTTAAGATGATTATTACCCTTGTATCAAGTGAGTTATTTAATGGCAACTTTGGAGGCAGCAAGTTTTTTAAAAGCAATGTCAAATGCTTAAAATCATGATGAGCTGAGATACCAGAATTCTTTGCTGATAGACAAAAAGATGTATTTCAGGTCAATGTATTTAGTGGGACAGCAGAGACAGGGAGCTGTTTTCCCACACATTCATTGGTCACATACATCCTCCCACTTGAAATAGGTTGGAGTTTTGCTACTGTCCTCATCGGGTGTAAAACTTGGTCTTCTGTCACTACAGAACATAAAATGAATTTTACAGGTAGGCCTGATTTAGGAAAGGATGCACAAAAGGAAACAGATTAATTCCCTTGTGATCTGCAAGCCATTTCTTTAGCATTTAGCTCACCTACATACTATATCAATTCTTCCTTTACAAGTTCCCCAGATCAGGATTCTACTTTTATTCCAAGCTGTCCCTTTATAGTCATGCTTACTGTCTTTTTTTACATGTTTTCAACTCAGTTCTCATCTGTATTCCTGTATTTTTTTTCAAAAAAAAACATTCCTCTCACCATCTTCTCAGATGCCTGGATGACAAATCCTTCTCCTATAAATTTATATCACTGAATGTAGTTAGGAGATTTCACTTTAAATGAGTGATGGGGCATCTTCTTATAATTAATTTAGGTTTAAAACTTAAGGTTATTAAAGACAGAATGCTAGGTAAGGTTGGATTAATTCCAGCCTGTGGTTCAGCTTTAGAAACATTCATCTGGAAGTGTTCAAGAAGCATCTGGATGTGACATTTGGGGATATGGTTTAGAGGGGATTATGGTAGTGCCAGTTTGATGGCTGGAATAAATAATCTTGAATATTTCTTCCAGCCTTGATGGTCCTGTGATCTGAACCAATTATGAGAAAATGTCTTGCATATTTGCTGCTTAAAGGATCAAGGTGGTTGCTACAGAGAAGACAAAGATAGGACTGAAATAAAATTTTAAATGTTTGTGATGTATATACCTACATGGGAATCACAGGTACATGTATTTTCTAATTCCTCCTTTTGATTAACAGATATCCTGTTCATCTTGTCAGTTGGTCTAGTCAGTAAAATATAGTAAATCACCAAACTTAATGTATAGAAATGAATCTGAACAGCTCTTGCAATTATACTGCTTTGATTAAAACTCCCTTAAAAACAATGAGAAGTTATAGCACCCATTATGTACACAGCTTCATTGTAGATAGCTAGATTTGAATCTGGAGCTATGTCTCACCTTTGGCTTTGCCATAACACTTCATCACTTTGATATTTTAATGTGTATACACAGATTAGGAAATGTTCCTTAAACAGTTAATTTTTTTCCTTAAAACTAATTGATGCATCAAAAACCTGAGATTTTTTACTTGCAAAATTAATACCTTTGAGCTGTGTCACTTGTGAGTGGATTCCATCTGGACAGAGCCTCTATTCTACCAAGGCTTTCAGATCATTCTCAAAGCACATGATGAGGCTTTTTTTTTTCTTTTTTTGGCTTTGCTGCATTGTGGTACAAAAATTAGAATGGAATTTCATTTCTGAATTTCACTTTCAGAGTATTTCAGATTTCACTCACCATAGCAGTATGGATTTCTGCAGTATTAAGGGGCCGAAGCTTTAGCTGTAGGACAGTGGGCCAGGCCAACAAAACTGAAAAAGGAACAACTGAAAGTTCCACTAAAGCTAATATAATTTTTGAGTGCAAGGTGAGAGGATAAACCCTTCACAAAAGTTTGAAAAGATTGATTACATTGTAATTTGTCTTTGGTCCCCCATTCAGGCATTAAGTGCTAGCAGTATTCCTGATTATAATGGAAAATTTTGTTCCCTGCTGTGAGGAGAAAAATAGCACTGAAAGCAAAACACACCTGGCAGACACCTTGAATTTGGAACTTTTTATTAAGCACTGCATTTTTTCTTTGTTAATTAATCTATTTCACAGTCTCAGGTAATCACTTTGCAACTTCTCAGTAGCCTGACTTTCAAAGGAACTTAATGCTCTGTCAATTTCTATACCCGTGCTGTCAAAGAGCATGGGAATGACATAAACCTCTTGGTAAATTGTCCAGTGCTGTCTTGCACCTGCCTTTCCTAGAAGGCAGTAGCATTAAAAGCATTCTTTTTTCTGAGTGTAGTGCATTGAGAATGTATTCTCTGTGTCTCTTTGCTTAGTTTTTGTCTTAGCAAACCTTTGGAGTCCTACTATTTCACTGCTAAAAGATGGAGTTAGTGAGATCTCCTTGTTGACAAGGCTGATTAAGTAAGACTGCAACACTTGTTTGCACAAATGCCCCCTCAGCACGGGCTGCAGCAGGCACAGCACCAACTAGAAGCAGTTGCTTAAAGTCTGTTGCATATCACCTAAGTTTCCCTGTCTATGCTTTCCGTACTTTTGTCTGGCACCTGCTGCAGTAAATGGGAGGCATTTACTACAGACAAATGGGTAAAATAAATCGGAGGGAAAATCCACATTCAACACCAGCCCATTTTTTAAAGAAATGATGTACAGAATGAGCGCCACCTATCTGGAGTCTCATAAATACATACCGAAACTTGGAGGGGAGAAAAGCAGGCACAAGTTTCCACAAATCCATAAGAATTGATCTGGAAGAATAAAACAGAACTAAAAGGAAAAGTATAACACCATGACAACTGATAAATGGGGAATTCTGACTCAAATATTTTAAGAATGATAGATAATGGTAAATCATGGTAAATTATTTAATTTTTAGAATCAAAGGAAATTGAGTCAATATCATCTCTCTGGACTTCAGCAGAGCATGTGATGAAGTTCCATATTGTAAATTATTTTAGTTTAGAAAGAATATGGGCTAATGGAACCTGTAGGTTGATTCAAAGAGGGAAGAGATGGAGGTAGAGAGACATCCCACATAATTCAATATCAGAACTAATCCTGAATATTTTCAGTAATGTCCTTAATATAGACTTATAGGGAAAGGGCTGATGCAATGTGTTCTGACTTAAAACTGGAAAGTACTTTCAGTGAAAACCAAGTTATCAGAAGAATTAAAGAAAGAGAAGAAAAAAAGGCAGGAATGTTTCAGGTTAGAGAAGACTAGGAGATTTTAGCTTTTCTCATTTAGAAGAATAAACCCAGTCAGACGAAAAGGTGAAAACTATTGATAAACAAATAGAGACATTAAATGACTTTGTAAAGTAAGAGAAAGTGTTGTCATGAGAATAAATCTCACCACACAGAGTCTATCATAGGACACTACTGGACTCCACCTCAACATTTAGATTCTTATATTATCCCACAATAAAACCAGCAGACTTTATTTTGCAAATTATTGGAAGTTTTTAGTCTTGTATTTAATTGCCTAATGTCTGACTACAGTCAAAGTATCTGATGTACAATAGAAGCTTGTGCAGCAGTACAGTATTAAGAAACTATAGTCACAGTGTACTGTTTCTAATACAAGACAGATAAAAGTATTTATAATTCCTTACAAAGAGAATATGCAGCATTAAGGATAAAACTTTTAGCAAGAAGGTGTGATATTTCAGTATGAATGCTTCTGAAAAATCTCATCTAGTAAAGGAGGGTACTAGAAGAAGGAATAATGTGATGAAATACCGGCATTTCTAATTGAAGAATATATTTCAGCTAATCAACTAAATTCTTTAAACAGGCTTTTTCACAATGTGATTTTTCTGAACTCCTCTAGGTTTTACTTTATGATGAGATGAATTGTGCCCTGGAAGTGTCTACCTCTCCCTGCTGACCACTAAATTACCCAAAGTGCCGAGTTCAGGTGTGTACATGGCATCCTCAGCTTCTACAGCTGAAGCAACAGAAGACATATCTTTCAAGATATCTCTTAAATCAAAGACAATGTGCACGACCTCAGCAGTGTCATTTGGTTCCTCTGTGTCTTTATGCTCATCTATAAAATGAAGATAATAGAATTTCCATACCTTACAGGGTAACACATGGGATTGTGGATTACATAGCTCTCTAATACCATGGCAATGGATGCCCTATAAGTACTCAGGCCTATTCTGGACTGTTAAATGAGGAAGCCAAGGAGAATAAAAAGTTAAACTTTCAAATTAATTTATTTGCAAAGAGATCTGTTTGATACCTCCCTGAAGCAATGCACCATTGAAAGATGGGATTCCTGTAAAGCATCCTGTTAATCATAACACTAAGAGCAATGTTTTTGAAAGAGGTGATATCCCTCCCTCCTGAATAAGAGAATTCAGACTGACTATGTGTTTCTCTTTTGTCACAAGCTGGTCCATTTGTCTCATAACTTAGTTAAAGAAATGCTGCATCAAGAAAATAGTACTTTATGTCTACAGCCTGCTGACACATTATACATCCTTTTAAAATGTCTGTGCCCTATTTTAAGATGGGTACCAGGGAAATGTTTTCCAGTATTGAAATATTTACTGAAGCATTCATTCCAAAACATTTCTAGAGTAACAACTGGACTTATGCTAAGATACACGTGAGTCTCACATATGCAAAGGATGATTTTAATCTTTTTTACATTAATGCCAGTTGGCTTCAGCTAAATGACTCCTATTTTACCCTAGGATTGCTGTCAGAATCATCCTTATATTTCAGCCAGAGCTTATAAATCTCCAGTGGGAAAATGCCTTTTTATTGTAAGGATAAATTGGCATTCACCCAGAATTCCCTGGGAGAAAGGTTTTTTAAATCACATTGATTTAGAGAAACGTAGAGGCCTTGTTTATTTAAAATCAAGTATATGAATATTTTGACAGCAATAGTAGAAGACATAAAGAGAAGGCAAGCATTCAAAGTTGCTACTTATAAAAAAAAAGAAAAAAGAAAAAATACCCCCTGTTACATTGTTTGGACCTAATGGCTGTTGATGGAATTTGAAGAGTGCAGAGAAGGAGGTACAAAGAAGTACTTGTCAATAGTAAGAACAACAGCCCTATATTTGCAATCCAGTGTTTAAAGCCAAAATAGACATTCTTTTCTCCTTTTGATCTCAGGAAAAGCTATCTGCAGCTCACAGGCCCAAATTTGAGTCTTCTTATATCACTCAAAAGAAGTACTGAGATAACTGTGCTAGAGATGACAGACTAGTAACCCCTCCAGCAAGCCAGACCAGTGGGGGGGTGTCATGTGTTTTTGTATCTGGGCTGAAAGCACTCTTCCTACTTAGAAATGCTCTCTTTTGTTCTCCCTGGTGCCTGAAATTCATTCTCAAGAGATATGAAAAGTTGAAATTCATCTCATAAAAAAAAAAAAAGGTGTCTTCAATTTCCATAGGAACAAAGAATCACAAAACAAATGTAAATCCTTTCCTTTTTTTATTTTCTCTCAAGGCAGAACTGCTCACAGACATCATAAACCTAATCCCCAGCTGTACAGCTGTTACAGCAGCACTAAAGTCAGAGAGTGTCACCCCCAGAATCTGTTCCTGTAAGAGAGACATAAGAACAAGCCAATACTATTCAATATCAGCCATGTAAAAAACAGTGAAATAAGGTCTGTTCACTTGTAAATATAAATTTGCAACAAACATTATTGCTAACCAGACTAATGTCAGGACAAGAAAGAAAAAATTATGCCCTACTGCCCTATTGCATTTTAATTGGAAAATTTTCTTTCTCTCAAAGGATTTGCACAGCGTTTTACTTGTTATAGTGAATTGCAACTCTAAATAACTCAAACCATATTATTCAAATCATATCCTGAAATATCAAAAACAGAGCTCCTAATCTTAAAATCTAGTAACATTATCAATTGAAAGGTATCACTTTACTTCAGTTTGGCAATTCTCCTATTCAAAAACAAAACTTCCATGAGAGCAAACATATTGCTAAAACAGTGCAATGGCGAGTTTTCACAGTTTAATTTTCAGTGGGCAATCTAAGAGACTGTCCTAGTAATGGCTTTCATTTGCAATGGCAAAGATCATTCAAATCTAATTGTCAAGTTCCTATTAACATACAATTTCTAGTTTTAAAATAATGCCTATGATCTTTGTATTTTTACATGGGGCTAAGGATCCTCTGTTCTACTCTATTAACCCCATTAGTTTTGATATCTTGTTTCCTCTTGGAAACTCTCTATTACACAGAAAAAATTGTAAAACCCACTTTCTTGTCCTGAAGTTCTCCTTCTGACCTCATCTCTTGACCACAAAAATATTATTTGCTCATAATATTATGAGCAAATAATAAACATGATGCCCAACACCCATGGGAAAATGAGTTATGCAGGCACAGTGGTGCCACATGGTAATTTGCACCGTGAGCATGTGGATCTGAGACCAGAATCCCAGAGACAATCTCTCTTCAGAGCCTTCTCCACCACTGACTGATTTGGGCAAAGAGGGAATTTTCTCAGCAATGGATTTCCATAGGGTTTTGTGCTTCACATGGCATATTGCTTCTGATTACAGTCTGCTTAAGTTTTGGAAGCTTAAGTGTAAAAGACAAACACGTCTTGAAGACTTAAAAGTCTTTGGCTCTGAAAGACTTCTGAACTGTTACTGCATAAGGCAGTTACAATTTCCCTTGTACTGTAAGTACTTTACTGCTTGAGGTACTTGAACAAAGAGACAGCAAAAAGCATTGATGACTTTGTTAATTATTTTCCTTCTCAAGCGTCCTACTCTTGGGTCACTGAGAAAGGAGCAGCGGGAGAAGTGGCTTTTGCCTCATCTACGCAGTAGGCATATTATTGAAATTAGGAGTGATGCAAGCTTTTAGTGACTAGCTTACAGCAGAGCAAAGTAAATGGAATAGAAGACAAAAGATACAAGAACTGTCACACACAATCCTTGCAAGTTCTGGTAAAGCTATTCTGTGAGCACAGTTAAAGAGCATCTGAGACAAAAGCAATAAAAGTGTCTTTCAGCTCTGACAATAGGGATGCTGTTTCTTAGGCATAGCCACACAGTAAGCCTATCAGAGCTCTCTCTGTATTTGCTCATCAGTCCAAAGCCCCAGACATATAAACTCTGTTAGCTGGATTGTCTAAGAGGCAAGTAATTAGTTTTTTCATCTTTGTAATCAAAAGGGTTTGCTTTGCTTTTAATTTTTCTAAAGTTTTATAATATTTACAAAACAGAAGGATGGACTCTAAAATTTTTACTGTCTTTAGTCAGTTTTTTATAGAATATTTGCTTAGAATTTGATCCTGATTGACAGATAATTTACTGAATCAATCATGTTCAAAACTCTGGATAAATCAATAGAATAAAAAACCAAAAACAAACAGATGAAAAAAACCATCATACATCTTTAAATGCTCTACTAGTCTGCCAAATTTTTCTTTTTTTTCATTTCAACATGTAGAAATAACCAAAATCTTCTACTCCCAATAAAAGAAATAGAATAGAGAGCCTGATGTATTATTAATTTTACTTATGATTTTACTTTTGTCAACATGTGGAAACATATAACATGCAGTCACACAAAATATTTTTTCACTAAATATACTAGAATACTGTAATTCTTTTTTTTAATGAAAAGACTCTTTTTCTGGATAAGAAATATATCAACAAGAAAAATTGTATAACTTTTCTTTCCTTGAAAGTCTGTGTGTGAATAACGTACTCTCTGTACAATCCAAATGCATGAAGAGAAACACTATCTGGAAATATAACTGCAAGGATTTAAAAAAAAAAAGTTTATTTAGGCTAATTTCCAGACCATAGTCACATATAAACTTTTGGGAGATGCAAAATGTGCGTTATTATTTTCAAATACAAAATATTCAAGACACTGTAGGCCATTCTTCAGAGTATCCATTTTATGTGTGATCAAAATAATCTCACAGCTAAACGTGCAAAAATGTGCCAAATATGTCACCCAAATAATTCATTAACAGTAAGCTGATTAACACAACACATTTTATTTCAGAGTAAAATGCAAAGCCTGTTATGGCAAAACAATTTAGGCTTACAGGATTGTATTGAGCCCTGTTATGCTTGACCATGCTAATGCAGCTGGTTTTATTTCAGAAGCACTGGGGAGGGAAGCATGAAATCATTATTAATTATATAAATATTAAGGCCACACAACTGGCTCTATTACTGTTTTCAAATGGCAGCATCTGCAAATTCAGCCTGTAATAAACACTAATGCATCCACAGACGAGAGTGCTGACACATGAATGGGATGCTTTGTCAGACTTGCATAAAAATGTAGATGAACTGCAATGAAAGAACACCAAGGAATTCAAAGGGTTTCTTGATTGCCTTCTTTAAAATGCCAAGAACTTAAGCTGGCCTTTCTTATCTTCCTCTACATGCATGTGACACTTTAGGAGGCCTTTCTTATTGTACTATAATTCAGTAATTGTTCCAGCTCTGTGCACCATGCTTTCCTTCCAAAGGGCAGCATGAGATATATAATTCTGGTAATGAACAGCTGCATAATTTAAGGGTCGAACTAGCAGGGACCTGTTCCTTATTTTTGTTTTCTTAGTTGCCTGGGTGTTCCAAGGCTATTTAGGAATACAGTCCTTTGTCTGCCTTATTTCTCTTATATAGATGATATATGTTGGAACTTGGTAATGTTCCAGAAAACAGGTTTTATCAACTGAAATTGTAGAGCAAGCTTTCCTCTCATTTTGCTTCAAAGGGCTGCAGTACAGAACTAGTACGAGGTAATTTTTTTTTCCCAGACATGAGGATCCCCTGTTCTAACATGCAGACTTTTTCAAACCCTGAGCCATCCCCTTTGCAAAGCACAGACTAAAACACAGAGCTATCAAAGCCATTTCCACACAACATTTCTCTCACCAAGGCTAATCTTCCAAATGTTAAAAAGGTCCAGGCAGCTAGGCCCTACAAGATGAAGGCTGCATGCTGATTAATCGGCTGCTTTTTTATTCTGTTCTGGCAAGTGTTCCCTATCTGTAAATAAAAGGTTTACCCTGGATTTCCTGTAAACTAAGGAACAGAAGGCATCTTTGGATCAGACTCATAAAGCAACAAAGCCTTCTGCTGTCACATCCGCAGGGGTAGGTTGTTTGTACTATCACAAATATCCTTTCAGGTGTCCTGGGGAGAATGAGCTAACCTAACACAAACATCCTTCCAACATAAGAAAATTACATGGTAACCACAAAGTCACCTCATTATTAATTGCATTCTTTGGCTTCCCACAGCACTTTAATTGTTGCTTGCTTCAGGAGACCTGTCTGCAATTTGTGTCATTGCAGAAGTTCAGGTTGGTTCACGATGTGTAGCTCAGTGTAGCACAAGTCCCTCAAAGAAACACTGTCATATCAAAGACAAATACATTTATTTATGTCTCACAGTGCTGGCTTTCTATTCAGATGGTAAATAGGTAGTGTGAAAGAGATGTGACAGACTCAAGAAGACTAGAAATTGTCTGCAGACTGGCAGCCACTGTGGTTCACAGACAACCAGAATTACTTTCAGGCAGTTTGGCACATCTCCATTTGTCACACTTAAAAGCTTGAGCCAAAGTTATCCAATTAATACAGAGCACAGTATTTCTCCCTCCTCAAAGCTGAAACAGAAATAGAAATGTTTCAGATTCACAGTGTGGATCATGCTGCCTATACATCTCAAAGGGGTGTAGAACAGTTATAAGTAAAACATACATAACTTAACTCCCATCACACCCTCTTGGCTGCCATTCACCTCAGGTTGTCTTCTATGCTGTGCATACCATCTCTGTACTATTTATTCCAGACAATGATTTCTCATGTAGAGTGAATCCCTTCTGCTGTAAATCATGCAAACAGCTAGCACAAATAGTTGGTGAATATAAAAAGTATCAGGGAATAAGCTTTTGAAATATCTATCTAGGCCAAGAAAGGGAAACGGTTCCCTCCCCCAGCAAGACTTCGAAGGCAAGGTGAAGGTTGCTTATTTTGAGAGTAGAAGACCCTTCATGAATCAGTATCGGTTTTTGACATTATTATATGCCCATCCATCACTGCACAGCAATAACCACTGTATCTTGTGCTGTGACCCAATGCCGCTTTATATATGATTTTATTTGAATTACTGGTACTGCAGTCATGAGGGTCAGCTTTATACAGCTCTCGTATGGATGAAGTTTTTCACTGAACCACAGGATTTCCTTGGAGAATTTCCACTGTCCCTAAATTTACAGAACTCCTCTTTTATCCAGATGAGCTTGTGGTGTTCAAAGAAGAGAAAAAAATCAACTCTTTCAAATACTATGAATGCTAATCAAAAAGATCTGTGAAGTGCTTCTCTAGATTCCCTAAGGTCAATTTAGGTATTTAAAATAGACAAAAGGAAGGCTACACTCATGGCAATCTATAATCAAAAGGTTTGAAATTCTTGTATTTTTCAAAGTAACTGGTTATACAGATCTTTTTAAGAAGCAAAGATGAAATCACAGGGGTTAAATAATGAACAAAGAATGAGAATGGCACTTTTCCTACTCTGTGCTATTTGAAGAAAGTTGCATCTGGCCCCCTTCTTTGCTTGTCCCCTTTGAAACTTTCATGAAAAACTGATTTAAAAATCTGAGATTCTTATCTGAGTTACTGCCTATTCCCAGTCAAAAACTGACATTGAACTTAAATTGGTGAGAACTAACATTGTTTCAAGTTTAGTGGAGTAAATAATATCAGAATTCTTGCTTTTAGTTCCCAATTAACATATGATATAATAATTCTTTCTGCTTAATGCCATGATATTTTTCACTGCAAACCCCAGTAATAAACATAGAAAATTAAATGTTTGCTAGTGAAGATATTTCAGACCAAATTTTAAAACTAATCACTGGAATATATTCTAGATTTCAGATATTTTTCTTCTGAATTTTTCCCAAATAATTTCTTCCGCTATATTCTGCTAAAAATTCACCTTTGAATTGTTATTCTACCTATAAAAAAAGTATAGCTTTGCTTTTTTGTTGTTTTAGTCACAATGTTGATGAGTGGAGGAATCATTTCTAGCATTAGCTTGCTTTCTACATCACTGATGTGCACTTTGCTATGGAGAAACTTCAATTAATTAGCCTTTATGAATCACTTGATTACATTTTTTATATGAGAGAAGTGAGTGGGATTGGAAAGAGGTGTAAGTGCATGCCAAGACATACACATGTTTCTAACAGTGATTATTTTAGGGTTGGGATTTTTTTTTTCTCATTTTTATTTTAGGCAAACCAGTCAAAGAACCCAGAAGGCTAAACCACTAAGGGTAACTTCTCAATTACTTCAGTGTCTCTCCATCATTAAAGGAAAAAAACACCAGTGCCTAAGTGAGATGGGGCTTAGAATGGTTTTCTCCTGGAGCAACCTCTCCAGTCACAGTGTGGGGAGGAGATCATGGGGCAGGGATTGTTCCCAGCATCCAGCCATGCTGATCCTGAGACTGCACAGAGGTTCAGGGTGCCCAGCTGGCCTCAATGCCTTGACACGTCCCCGGAGTATTTGTGGTATAGGCAGACTCTGTAGCAAATCCAACGAAAGTACATAAAACACATTTTGTAACTTGTGTGATCTTCTGCTAATAAAAATAGAAATGGAATTTTGGTTGTCTGGAAGTTATGTGTGCGAGTAAACCAATAAACATACTCAGTTTAAAAAAATAAACTTGGAGCAAGGGGAAGAACTACTGTGCCTTTTTTTCCCCTCCAGAGATTTCAGTCCGCTTTTCAAAACCCATGTAAATATATATCTTACATTATTGTTACTGCCACAAAAAATATCCTGATCTGTCTCACATTTTACCTAGTCCTTGGAATTACTGCTTGCATTTCACTGTTCTGTCAAGACTTTTTCAAAAACACTTGATTTTATTTTTATCTTCTTTTTAAAAGAGGGGAAAAATGCCTTTCATTCAAAAAAAGTTTGAGGCAACTTCCAGAAGAAAAAACCATAATGAACTTCCCTGTCACAAATACCTAGTGGAATTGAAAAGAGAAAACAGAAGAAGATTCATTACACTTGTCTGCGCACAGATGATTGTTTGAAAGGTCACCCAGATGAAAAATGTCCTAAAAACCAAAAATGCCTGTCTGGTAAAGAAAATCACACTTGTAGGACAAAAAGAAATAAAAATGCTATTCTTATTACTTACATTAAGAAAAAAAAAAAAAAAAAGATGTTTTACTGGTCAAATACACAGATTTCACTCTTAAACACACTGTTCTTTCTGATGGAAGAAAAATCCACATATAAATGTCTTATTTCCTTCTTTTACATGTACAAACACATATAACCAGATTTTGCTGTAAATAATTCCTTTTTTTTTTACTTAAGACAACAGAAGTTTTCCAGTTAAAGCTACTCAATCAGACAGTGAACACTGATTAGGGTCTGAATGTACAATCTCCAAAACAGTCTTGAACAACCAGCTATCTTTAAAGCTTTCTCTGCCTTTGTCTCAGATGCTTTGCATTCCATACTGCATTATAGAAATTCTTTGCTGCAAATGCTGTCCTGACATGTTTTCTGTGAAAAATAATTCTATTAAAAGATGCATCATGTTCTTTCAGCTCAAGAAGAACATTTTCTTCAGATAAAACCAGCGTTGGGACATAGGCTGGGAAGCAATAAGGCTACATGAATTTAATGGGATCTAACTGGCGAATCTAGATCAAGGTTATGCTCCTCCATCCTAAAGAAACTCTTTGTGAAATATGAGGAACTTTAAGCTAATGTAAAGTCCATAAATAATAGAGAGAATTCCCTCAATTAGTTGCTGCTGCATGAGAAAATGCTGTAGGGTATGCTCTGAATTCATAACTGAAAAAGAAACTCTGCAAAGGATTTATATGAACAAATTGCACAGTGTCTCCAAACCAAAAATATTCAGCATGTTGGATTTTTTTTTTTTTCCCCTAACTACTGTATGTATGCTTCTTTTGTCCTAAATATGTCATGTCAACAGTTCTGTGTTTATTTTATGCACTGCAACACAAACTGAAGTTATTGTGGTTGCATATCAACATACAGGAGCCAACTGGCTGTTTAATGATAACAGAAATGTTTTGCTGAATGACTTGCATAATTACACAGGGACACACAATTTAGATAATGAGTTCTTTTTAGGATTTCTATGCTTGGCTGTCACATTACTGAAATCTACATGAAACTGGAGGTTTAGTAAGCAGAGGAATTCCTGTTAATGACAATAATTAAAACTCCATGCCTGAAGTCTAAAGAGATTCTAATTAAAATTACTGTATTTCATAGAAATGGAAGACATATACTTAAATTTAGTGCAGTAAAGAAAATGAACAGAACTACAGGTAGTAAATTTCTTAGTCCTTTTGAACAAAGTATTTTAATGGGCATAAAATTAAAACTAGTATAAGAATTAGAATAAGAAAGGAAAAACAAGTCCTTCTTCACTGAAGACCACCTGGAGCACAAGGATGTGTTTATATAATTGCTTAATCATAGCTCTACCTTCAGGACACTTCCAACCTTGTATAGGGACATTGTATGGATAAGCATGTCTTTCTACACATATATACTTCCATTTAGAAATGATTGAATAAATTTATAGTTAAAACCAAAACTAGTCAAAAGTATTGATAACTCTTCACAGCTCACAAATGCTTTCTACTTCAACTTTAATCTTTCCAGTTTGATAACACTGCTTTATAAATTGTCTCCTAATATTATTGCTTCAGCATCTTTCAGTTCTGGAACAGAAGAGAATAATCACACTGTTCTGTGAACATGTGGTGACTTATTAAGAGCTAACAGCGCTCAAGTAAATTCTTTCCATTGAACGATCAATTATGGTGTAATCATGACCAAGCACACAGCCCTGATCAATACAGAGGTACATAGTTGCTGTAAAACAGCTCCACTAACCAGGGTAAGTAATCCACCATTCTAAACACTTGAAGAACCAACCAATTAAGCACCAGATAAGGTCAAATATTATTGATCTTAGATTCAAGTGAAATTCCTTTTGTTACTTTTCCTTTTCTTGGCTTTGCTTTTAATCCAAGTATTATTTCCTTGAAAATACACTTTCATTTTTTCCCCAGTGGCTGCACTTACATAGCAATAGGATATGAGTGGCTTCACAGAACAACATAATGATGCATTGACTTGAAGATCAATACTGCGAAAGAACCTCGGAGACAGAGAAATAAAAAGGAAAACATATTTTTCAAAACCCACTAATGTTCGAACTTCTACAGCTTTTAAACAGCAGGGTTCGACAATCCCATGAACTTTTCTAAAAACTATCAGATGACCATATTTTAATAATTGGGAAATGCTTACAATAGCTGATTTAATTTTTCTCCTGTGGACAGTGGAGAGAGAGTCTAAAATGCTATAAGGATCAGGAGTAAGGCGTTCTTGATGAATACATTTCTGTCTCATGAACACTGTAATGCTCTGCTACAGTCTGGTCCTATTCTTCTAATATATGCGAGCATAAGTCCAATATAACAACTACAGTTTATATAAGCAATGCATTGCTCTTTTGTTCTCTTGTTCTTTTGCTGCTTTAAAATCATCAGTGAGAAGATACAGATTTCAAAGTTTGGAAAAAAGAAATATAAAGTACTAAAAAAATTACTCAGATGCAAAACATTTTGCAATAAAAATCCCTTTTATTGTTAATCATTTTTCTCACTTTTTTAATCCTGGACAAACTCACAAAAAATCCCCAATTTTTTTAAAATCCTTTGTTTCATATACCCTTCTGGGATATCTTGTCCGCAAAGCAGTTAATATCTTTCATCTTCCCTTCCAGAAACTTTTTCATATCACCAACATGTGGTTTCTATTTTAGACTCACGAAAAGAAGGGAGTGAAAATATTCCTTCTCAGTTGGTAAGGAGACCACCTCCAAGCTTTTTTTCTTCTTCTAAGACTTTCTTTCTGAGAACAAAGTGCCTTTGATGAAGTTTCACACTGGCCAGATATGCCCTACATCAAGTTCCTGAATGGGAGTCTTCAGCACAGAGAAGGAAATGGAAACCTTGATTTCTTTGCAGTTCTGTGGGGGAGACCTACCTTTGAAGCACCAAACTGGTAGGGACTAAATGTGCACTACAGCAGCCCTCTGGGTTCTGTGATTCCAAACAAGCCAGAGAGCTCTGCCAATCTGACAGTCATCTAGTTTCCTTTTTTACTCCAAGCACCTGACTTATGCAATAGGTATTTAAAGTTCATCATAGGCTATAAACACTGTATATATATAGTGCTATAAACACTGATGATCAGGAGATTACAGTGATTATTTTAAGCTTCTACAATACAGTAATTTATATTTGGTATAGATCCATACTTCTGGTATGCATGTTTTCTTTTTTCAAATACACTTAGCATGCTCTCTTAGCTTTTCTCTAGCTTTCTAATAACATTTTCATTTACCCTAAACTCATTAATAAACTTCTGCTTTGACTGTCTTTTTAGACTGCTATTAAATAAGTATCAGTGTCATGTGCATTTTCATTCATCCACAGGTAGAATGATATTCTGGTGTATTTTTATCTGTCTGTATCCAGAAAGCTGTGAACAGAGACATGGAAATACCACATATTTGGAGAAATGCCACCTGGCAAAAAGCAGTCACTGGGTGGCTGGATATTGTGAAGAGAAACAACTGGCTCAATAGAAAATCTACTCATTAGAACCCCACAGTGCATGTGACTACCACATTTAAGAGAGAACCAAAATATTTGTCTTAGGTTAGGCTTTGATGGTGTTTAACAATTTCCCTATTTTTGCTTGGCTCAGTAATGCAATCTGTTATTGCATTATAATTATTTGTCTGATGATTCTACTTTCTTTATTTGTTCATTTGTTGGGGTTTTTTTCCCCAACAAACAACAAAAGAAGAAGAAGAAGGAAAGTTTTTATTGAAGAGGACACTGGTACTTTTCATGGGACTACAGAGACCAACACAGATAATACCTTTACACAGTACTTTTAAAGTTTACTTTCAGCTCAGTATGAAATAGAAGCTATGAGAGCTTCTCAAGTCCAGCGATGTCCTCTGACGTGACCTGTTCCTATGACATATGCGTCCCACCTGCCTCTGTGTCCGTGACAGGCTTCTCTATAGGTCAAACAGAAACAGAATTGAGAAACCAATTACCTGAGCTAGCAGAAACAAAGCATAAATTTTGTAGCAGATTAGGGAGACTTAATTGAAAATTTCCCATAAAAATGTGGGCCTTTTTCTAGTGGAAAATAGAACTTTTCATGATGTAAATGTCTGCCATTTCTAAAAGGTTATTGCAGATGAAAATCCAGGAAGGTCAAGCTACCGAAAGGTGCATAAAGAATCTGCATTAAAGATTTTTGGTGTACAAGCCCATATTTCTGAATTGAAGTACTTTATCCTTGGCTAGAAATTATTCGGTTCGGAATTTTTTTGCCCAAAAAAAGGTCCCATTTATTCTTCCAAATCCCTCTTTTTAGAAAAACTTGATTGACTTTTAATATTTACCATTTTTCTCCTTCTTGTCTTAACACAAAAGCATACGAATGAGGAAAATTAAGTTGAGATCAACAAACATGTCATGCCATCACAACTGTAGTCTTATGTTAGAGGTTTTATCTGATGTGACACTGAGGAGCACCACATGTGAAAAATTCTTCCAAAGTCCTACAGTGTGTTACCCTCTCCCTATGCTTGTTTCAAGCCCAATGCCATGGCAGTGGGATAGTTCAGGCTGACAGCCTTAAATATGACGAGGAGGGATGATCTGCAGGAAACAGAATATCAAGTAGCAAGTCAAAGGAGGAGGTACTACAGCTAAATTTGATGTGATGAGACGCATGTAATAAACTCTGCAAGTGTAACATTGGACTGCATTTACTGTGCTGCATCTCACCTGTGCTTGGTCCACAAATTCTGTTCTACTGGGACTACTTTGAATGTTCCAAATCTCTGAGCACCTGTCAAACACCTGCTTGTTTGGTTTTTTGCCTTTAAAGGAAATCCAACTGCAAAAACTCCATGTTCTTTTTTTTCACCACATTATGTTCATTTTTGTATTGACACCTAACATTATACTGTAGCACTTGCAGTCAGAAGCCATCTCTGAAAAGACTTGCACATGAAATTAAAGAGCAAGTACTTTTGATTAGTTAAAAAAAATCTAAATATAAAAAAATTAAAATAGTGTACATGCAAGTTCTTACTAATTATTTATCATCTTGATGAATGTGTGAGTTAATGCACTCTAGTTTGTGAGACTACATTTTTTTGGGTCTCCTAAATATGTGGTATAAGGATCCCAGATCTAACCGACCCATTTTACTTTTGTTCAGAGGACAGCTCTTTACACCCACCAAAACATTGTCTGATTTTCATGTGAATTCTAGTGAGTTGATCTGTAAAGAAAAAAAAAAAAAAAAAAAAAAAGGCAAAAAAGGCAAAAAAGGCAAAAAAGGCGAAAAAGGCAAAAAAGCTCAACTATTTGCTTCTACAAATTCTCCCCAAGAAAAATCCCCTTATCATGTGCCCTAAGTACATTGCCTATTACCTCTCTATTAAATGGTTAGCGGCTTTAAGAAACTCATTCTGCAGGACATGATGAGGAAAAAAAAAAGGGATGACATTGATAGTTCTTACTGCTTGAAGTGCCAGAGTCATTTAACAAAGTTGCTTAAAAAAATACCTTCTAACCTGTGGTAATTTAATTAAATTGAATTAACACAACAGATAAAGCACCTTAAGAAAGAAAAAGATCTAAGAATTGCAATTTCAATACTCTTTTTATACAATTATCATTAGCATTACAAAAGCTACAGTGGATTATTATTGTTTATGGGGATTCAGAAAGTAATAATTTACAAGATACAATTATCCCACTCGAGTCATAGTTCAACATCAGTTAATTCTTCAGAAAGACTGTCCATATCTTTCTGACAAAAAGAGTTAACTTTTCTATCAGATACATCTTTCTATACCAAACCAATTCAAACCACTACCCTCCTGCTCCTCCAATTACTCCCTTTAGAGGAATGCACACAAAATAAATTTTGTTCCTTTCCTATATTCATTGTGTAGTCCTATGCTAATTCTGAAGTCGTGCAAAATTGACTTTGTCAAGGGAATCAGATACATAAGTGGTAAATGTGTTCTCTGAGAACCCTGGTTGGAACAGCAAGCAAGGAACGTAAATGGAAGATGCACAGAATGGGCAGCAGCAATCCTTTAACAAAACTGTAATCTGCAACAATTTATAGCAGCAGAGAATTTGGTTCACTGATTCAATCCAAGAGAAAAAACTCACAATGTATCTCTGCAGAAATGCTTCTCCTTGGCTTAGCTCATCAGGCACATTGTTTTATCCACTGCTGTAAACAAAGAAAAACTGCCTGTGCTCTCTGTGCAATCCTGAGATTCCATTTGATTTCAGCAATTTCATGGTTCATCTACTAGCTGAAGGAAAATATCTCCCAAGAAGACTACTCACATGAAGCACTGCCAATCTCAAACACTTAAAATTCTGAGTCAAGGATCAAAATTCAAGGCAGTTTACAGAAAAATAAAGATTACATTTGATTGCTCAGATATGCATTCTCCTTTACTGCAGGTTTTAAAACAATATTTTATTTCCAGGTTGTTTCTCTGGATCATAAGTAATAGGCATTTATTTACTTTTCTAATAAAAAAATATGTTCAAACATATTTCCATAATTCTGAACTTCTAAAATAAGGAGGTTCCAATGGCATGAACATGTAAGCCTAAAGAACTTGCACCGGTCTCATCATATAGAAAACACCCAGAAATAATTTGTACAGGAAAATTTCCATCAGACAAAAAAGATTTAAAAAAAAAAATAGAAATAGATTTTTAAAAAAAATAGAAATCTCTTCAACATTTTGCTGTTTTACAGTCTGTAGCCTGAATTCAGGCCATCCAGCATTTCTTGGCAGAGAAAAACTGAGCAAAATGACAGTGAAGATAGGCTTGCTTTTCCTTTACACAGTGTCATGATATTTTATATTCTCTTGCCCATTCTACTGCTGATTTTTGACCTTTGTGCTACTAGAGGTCACAAAACTTCATAATATTTTACATGAAAATAATTTGGTATACTTATATGCTGGCCTCCCTATTACTATTGAGAACATATACCAGATCGTCTAGCAAATGGCTTTACCACATAATCATCCTTTTTTTTTAAGTAACGTGATTTAGCTGTTATGCAATGTATAAATGTTGTGTGTTTCCAACAGCAAAATAACATCTGAGTTCACTTGGGGGATGTGCAGTCTCTTTAAATTGTACTACTGGAGAAGAGGAAATAAAAAGATTAACTGCTCCACTTAATTTACAGAAAGAGAATAAATGAAATTTAAAAAAAGTAGAATAACATGCTGCTTAAAACTTCTATATAGTTTTGCCAAGCACAATTTAAAGTAGAAGGAAGTAAAATTAAGATTAGGATAATCTTGAACTACTATTGTAGGAAGTTATTGTAGTTGTTGTAGGTGTTAAATTGCCTATAAGCCACATTCACATTTTTGTGATATTAATCTTTTTTTTAATTGAATATGTGATTGTAGGGTTAGATTCACAAGTATGTGACCATTTAAATATTTTTGTATTTAATACTTCTGTAGTTCAACTCATTTGGCAATGTTTATAGTGCTTGTATTTCTTTTTTCTAACCAGATAAACTTTGGTAAAATACTTTAATAAAATGCCTGGGAGAGATTAATAAACATTATAAGAAAAGGAAAAAGGTGGTGTTGGACAGAAATTAATTGAGTTTGTACCCACTGAAAAAGTGTTAACCACCAACATACTTGGTGTTGTCACCATTAAAAGTTTAACTAACCCAAAACTTTAATCTTATGAATGGTAATTAGAGTGCTCACAAAAATTATGGATTCAATTGAAACATTAGGAAATGACAACATAAGATCTCAATCCTTAATACTTCTTGAGAATTTCAAATTGAGGACAATACTGAAGGACTTTCATTTCAATAAATTACTGATTAAAGAAGATATTGCTGTTAATATAAATTTAAAATATAAAGACAGCCCATTTGAAACCTTAGTCTCTTACCTTTTGTCAAATTTATTACTGTTTTCATCTAAAGTGCACATATTGACATACCCTGTAGGACCAAACCCACTGAATTGTTTACAAGAACACAGAGACAAATAGTATTGAATTACAAGTCTATAATGAGTAAACTTGGTTTGTGATAATTATTTTCTTCTTCATTTGTAAAAATGAAAAGAGAAATAAGCCAAATATTTCCTCTATTACATAAGTATATCCATGACAAAAAATTTGTTGCATTGAAAAGATATCAGTGAAGTCCACTTGTTCAGTAGGGGAAGTGAATTAAGAGATGACTGAAAAAGCTTTAAGTACTAGAATGAAAACTGGATATAAATCTTGACGCACAGTTCAGGAATCTTTATCAGTAAACTGAATTATCACAGGAAAAATAGGATCACTAGGGAATCAAATCTCTCAGTAGAGCTAAGACAATACTGAAGGTAATAACATAAAATGCCTTAATACGCATGTGAATTGTAAGAACACAACATAGTGTCAAGTGAATGATGTATGAAGTGCTGCTCATAGGCAGGGAATCGATTATGGAATCCATGAGCTGATTATCTCTTATTGGAAGGAACACAGCAGCTGATAACCTTTCAGTGGATATTCTAGCACATTAAAGAAGGACATTGGTTGCAAAAATTAGAGTTCATTTCAAAACAGAAATCTCTTTAACTCATTCCATAAAATAGAACTATTCTTGAGGCAGTTTTAAAATGATATGCTTCCATATCTATACTGCTGGAAGATTTTTCTACTGTTTAATATAAATTTTCCTTACTATATTATTGTTTTATCTTATTCACTGTCTATATGGACAACAGACTTTGCAGCAGTCTGGTACATATTTTAAAATTATAACATGCTTCTTTCATTTCCTCTCTTCTTGACAAGTCAAATTTCTACAATCTTTACAAGCAGATCACTGTTTTGAAATCTCTTCTTGATTTCTTCTGTACTATTTCCAAATGGTCTGCATCCTTCAAGTTAGGGGTCTGCTCAGAATCAACTGAGAGAGCTTATTTCTTTCCATGGACTATTAAGGGAGCCTAGGGTTATTAGCCTCCCAAGGATAAAGTTAATCTTTGTGAAGCACTGAAGAAAATAAATTGTATTTTGTAGTGTCTTGCTAGATGTCTGCAATGTAAGGACCATTGCTCCTACAATAGCTCCCTGACTATTATTGTATGGCAAATGATGTGAATGACTTGTTGCTACATTCACAATACAGATGGTCTCAAAATGCAGAGCTATGTGACTTTACTATGTGACTAGGTTCTAAAGTGTGCTACTCAGCTTTTTTATCAAACTTACCATGTAGAATACTTAAATTCTCTAAGGTATGTTATGAGTCAGAAGGCACTCACTGGGTACAAAATATTTAAAGAAAAACTTCACTACGAAATAATCTGAAAATGGCTATTCATGTCATTATGCTTCTTTTGCTCATTTTTTCATTGAAAATGTAATTGTGTGTGTGTGTGTGTGTGTGTGTGTGTGTGTGACTTTATCATGTGATCTAAACCAGCATCAATTTTGACTCTTCAGAATCTTGCTTTTATAACCGCTGGTTGCAAATTCTAAAGCTCTCCCACCTCTGGCTTAGTAAAAAGCTTCTTCATAGACATTCCAACACTGTTTATTGCCTCAGAAAAATAAAACTGAAATTCAAAAGTAGAAGAAAATATGTTGCTGTGAACAGCATTTCCTTAATGTTGCTGCCTGTAGGTCAGCCAGTTCTGGAGAACCGAATGAACAGCAGCTAAGTAATACTGTAATGGAATGGATACCATCCTGTCCTTCTTCAGGACATTTTAAAAATCACTAGTAAAATAAATAAAAATGCTGGATCAGTCCATAAAAAAAACATGTCAACTAAAATTTTTCCACTCACATAGCAAAGTCATAATGTATAATAATGTAAACATGCAATGTTTCCTTAAAAAAAAATAAAATGGTTCTGCCATTGGAAGCTTTTTGCAACAACAATGAAAAGTGTTGCTGGCTGTAAAACTGATAGCAGGTTCTGTTCTTTCAGTAGAGAACTGAAGAAGATGAATTGCATTCTAAAGGAAGCAGCCAGAAGACCCAGTGTGGAAGGATACAAACTCAGAATCTGACATCTACAGTCAAGAGAAGGTACAAGTACACCACCTTTTGCCAGCTGTCTATTGCAATAGGTTATCTGCAGTGACTATTTATCTCACATTGTATAAAGGTTAATAAAGGCTAGACACGAAATTAATTCAATATCAATCTTTCATCTGACATCAGCAGCTATTGAATTTGGTGCTCGAACAAAAATGTATGAGGGCATATTTCAGATATTTTCTTTTATTATCTTAAAGGAAACAACATTGATAACAACAGAGGTAAAGATGTTCTTTTGTATATCTCCTAGATAAATAAAGCTGTGAACTAATAATGATAAAGTAAGAAAGCAGGAAATAGTGAGGAATGTTATTTCCTTGTAGCTGGTATTAACAGCAAGTCATAAATTCAGTCACACACACCTGCGCACATGCACACAAACACACATCTCTGTTTCAGTGCTTCCACCAAGGTCACTCTATGCAAAATGGAACTCGCACTCCAGATGCTGAAACCAAGGTGGTGTTTATTAATCTCAAGATGTGCTGTTTGTAAGGGGTTATCACCTTCATGACTGCCATAGAGTAGATCACAGATCTCTTTGTGTTGAGCAAATGCTCATTGCAAAATGTGTGTTGTCATTGTACTTGACATGCGTCTGACACTATTTTCAAAGCAGTGGTTTCCACAGGCAGCTTGCAATTCTAACACAAAGGAATGAGGACAAACCCAATCTTTCAAAAATTTAAAATATATATTTCAGACTAGCAACCCTGGGTGATTTGAAAATACACTGAAAACAGCCTGAAGTCAAGTACTTGAACATTACTTAACATCACACAGGAAAAATCTGAGGTAATAGTGATAAATATGAATTTTAGAACCTGAAATCATCCTCTCTAATGAATACCACACAAACATATATGTTTTATTTGTATTTTCAGGCAGCTTGATCCAGGCACATCAAACAATTATCCCAGCTCTATCAAACTATTTTTTTCTTTGAAGCTGAAGAAATCTTTACTTGTAAGAGACACAAAAGGTAAGCCAACATTTTGATACAATCTCTGATCAGAGAAAGTCTTTGAGAGCAAGCTGAAGGTAATTTATTAAAATGGGGTACCACTCTGTTTTCTCAAATACCCAAGTTAAGATCTTCTCTATTCCTATACTGGCTAACCAATGAGATAAGCTACATAAAAACATACCCCCACTGTGTCTTTCTACTGAATCAATACAACTCTCAATCTACACAAAAGCAACACCAGAATGTATTAAGTACGTACTACCTGCACTCTCACAAAGAGTTTCCCAACTGATGTGAAGAGCTGTATGTTAATCTTATAAATTCACTCCTTGAGTCCTCCATCTGTTTCAAGTTCTGCATTTTAACAGAAAACTCGTATAATTCAAACTAGTCATTCTTCTATGTAAATTGAAATTTGCTGTACAGAATACAATGGTTTGAATTGAAGAGATGAATGAGAATTATGCAGATGACTTTTCCATACCAGAACACATGCTTTTTCATTTAAGGTATTAAGAATACCACTTCACAATTCCAGATCTGAGAAGATATCCACCTAGAGCTTGAAAATAATAACTACACATTGTAGCTATGTTACTGAAGGTTCCTCAGTGCTCAAACAGGATTCAAAACTTTGAATTCATAGAATCACAGAAGGGTTTAGGTTGGAATGGATCTTAAAGATCCTCTAGTTCCCACTCCCCCACACAGGGACCCCTTTCACGAGGTGAGGTTGCTCAAAGCTCTGCCCAGCCTTGCCTTGAACACTTTCAGGAATGGGGCACACTCGGCTTCTCTGGGCAACCTGCTCCAGTGCCTCACCACCCTTTCACAATGGATAATTATAGTTCTGTTATCTCCCCAGAAAATTTATACTTCCTAAAGAAATTTGTAAATCTAGTCTAATCTGCATGCCTTCTGTGCTGAATTTTCACTGACATAATATGTAACTTTCCATACTTTCATAGCTTGGCTTATTTTGTTGTAATGGATGGAGTATAACCCTTAGCTTTCAGGATCCTGATGGCGTAATAAGTTGTGGGCACAATAGCAACAAGTTTGGGGTGGTTTACTAAATCATTTTACTCAAAAACCTAACCTCCCTCTTCACCTCTCCCTCTTCTCAGGGGGAGGACTTTTGCTTTGAATTTTATCTTATCTGGCTCTGTGGACTAAGATCCCTACCATGTGTGTATCTACTTGAAGCCAGTGTTTGGTTCAGATGCCAAAGAAGGCAATTGGTGTGTAGAAGAAGGAGGATTTGGCTTGTACCTGCCAGAATTCAGCTCTCTCTGAAAAAAGTCTACATAAAAACTGAATCAGTACATCAAAACTGCTCTGCAGAGCAAAACAACAGAGGAAAGAGAAAACCAGAATTTTTTTTTAGGGCAGGACAATGGATACAACCCAAAAATACTAATGCAGATATACCACTAGATAATCACTGTAATGTTTTTTCCTCATTCACACAGGGGAAGATGAAAAAGAATAACAACACTGACAGCAGGCATTGTAAGCCACTTCTAAGTTTTTGGTCCTGTGTAGTAGCATTAAAAATTGAATGCTACGTCTGAGCAACTATTCAGTCTGACATGATTAATCAGAACACCTTATCAAGAGAAAACAAAAAAATTTATTTATTCAATATAATATGGTTTTTTTTTTCTTTGTCATATTTCCTAGTACTGTCAGTATAACACATAGCTTAGAAATACAGACATCTTTCAGCTGTAACCATTGGTACTGCTGTCAGGAAACCACAAAAACATCCCAAGAAGACTTAAAAAAAAAACCAATTTGAGGTGAACACAAGTGGAATACACACAGTTCTGCAAGTCTTAATGCCTTAATTGTACACACAAAGTACAATTTTGACAGATAGGTCTCATACTTTTTTTTTTTTTTTTTTTTGCTCATGGCATTTAATGTAATACAAATGTAGCAATGCTGAGCTAGATTTTGTTGTGAAAGGAAGTAGATTATCAGAGGCTTAATGTCATGTCCTAAATCAGATCAGGCCCTTTTCCCATAATTTCATACATTACACACAGTGAGTCCTAATCTCCCCCCTGGCCTAAATGTCTGATGTGGTCAAACCCTCACAAAGCACAGCAAGCCACCAAATAGAGTGTGAGGAGGGCCCCCTCTTCTGACTAAGGCATCACATGCCAAATGTTGTCACTGCTCTTGGACTACTCAAAATTGCTCTGCTCTTAACTTGTTAAAGCTCACCCCAATGAGGAAACAATGCTTTTGTTAATGAATATAAATGCTGTTTCTAAAATCATATCTATATGGTCACGTTTTGAACTTTCCCATTCTAAATCTTTCTCAGATATATGTTTCTCTACTAATTTCAGCAGGGGTGAGGAGGTGATTTTTGCTTTTCTGTTTTGGGGTTGGTTTTTTTTCTTTTGTGTGTATTTGTTTTCTTTGTAAAATTAAATTAGTGTAACTAGAGCTGGCTATGATATTTTAAGGATATGCTAAAAAAAAGAATGAATATGGTTTAGGCAAAGTGCAATCAAACAACTTAGGTGACATCAATTAAAAGGACAAAATAAATTTGTAAAAGTGTCAGCTAGATTCAGAAAAAAAACAACTGGTACATCACCCAGAATTTTAAAATACCCTTGGTACTGCATGCACAGTTAACACCTTCAACATTTCAATACTGTCGCCTTTAAGATATACAGTAAAGCAGATGCATTGCTAAATTCTGCCATTCTAAACAGATTCACCCTAGTATAACAGCAGAATTCACTGCTGAGCGAGATTGTTAGCGACAGAAAAATATTTTCTTTCCATTTTAATGAATTGCGAAATAATTTAATTTGATTTTTATTTTAAATTATTACTATCAATAATAATAGTAATAGTGGAGATACTATTGTCATAATCCTGCTTTGGTAAATGGCCAAGAAACCAAATAAGGATTTTGCAGCAAAGATAAAATATAAGCTTCTATGAACATCAACTGAAGTTTAGCATCTCCCTCCTTGTAAGAAGTTTAACACAGATGGCAAAAGGAATATGTTTAAGGATTTTATGGAAGTAATGATGAGTTCAGTCATACAACAGACTGAAATAGGATCTTGTTTGAAGCAGGATTTTTTCCCCCAATGTTCATGACTGAAAGGATATACTTGGGCTGTATGGGAAAATAATTAAGAATGGCTACTTTCTGCCCAGCACATTAGACTGCTAATTTTTTTGACAGCCAGAGCTGAATTACTAGTGTACACTGAGACATGAACCGTATGGGAAGGGAAATGCAATTGCCAAATAAAGGATTAAAATGAAAGTGTGTGTGGGGAAATCTCTGTCAGGGAAAAAAAAAAGCATGAAGGAAGACCAAATGTTGTTATAGCGTTCAAATGTGCAATTTGCAGATTGATTTCCCTGCTCTCTTTGCATAGTAGATGCAAAGATTATGCTGAAATCTAGGAAAATTTGATTGTACATGTGCCAACATGAATTAAGAACTTGAGTCAAATGCCTGCCCCTGTTCTAAGAAATTCATAATGAGAAAACAGCTCTGCAAGGCATTTCTTTGTAAACACATCCAACAAATTTTGCAGCTATGCATTTTAAGAGTGCAGGCATGCAAGATGGGTCACTCTCACTAATTTAGATCATTCTTGCAACAGGACTGACTTTGTGCAGCTTTAGCCTTTTATGATAAGCATGAATGTCAAATATCTTATATTTCTCACATTTCTGTGCTCTCAGTGCTGCTTGGTTGGGGCTTTTTAATTACTTGTTTTCCCTATTTCTGGCTCACATTGGGCAAGTCTGTAGCTGTTCCCACAGCAGAAGGTAGAAATACTGAAACCCTTCTCCATCCCTCAAGAAATATTTCTCAAATGCCACACATAGTCTGCTTAACTGATAGTTGCACCACCTCTGGAGCAAAACTTGCCACTCCTATTCTTCAGTCATCTCTGTTTATTTTGGGGAAGTCGGCTTTCTCCCTTCAGATACTTGTCAAAATTTCCGGAAGATGTTTTAACTGGCACTCCATCAGCTGACATATCTAAGGCAGGAAGGCTGACTAGCTGTGAAAGATGTGGCTCCCAACCCCAGCAAGACTCAAACCACTGGAAATTGAAACAAACCCCTTAAGAGCATATGTTACCCTACTTACAATGAAGTTTTTGTGACATCGTTTTAATTGCAACCATATGACACTTGCTTGTAAGCCAGAGGCACTGAATATGACTGAAAAGTCTCATGTGAAGTACTAAGCTTTGAATTTTCAAAGGTGATCTCTAAACAGATGAGTAGCTTCCCTTACAGCACAAAAATAAACAGAACCCCAAAAGTTTTTCTTTCCAACAGTGCAGTTTTTATAAAAATTATTTCTGGCAAAAACTTATAAATACTGGCCGGCAACCAGGTTTTTAAAAATATACTGTTAACAAAGTCCCTGTTTTGTGAATGGCTTGGATTGGTGGGAGCAGAGTTAATCATTTGTACAGAGGGAGGCAATGTGATGAAATATTTTTAGTGAGTGCAAAGCATAAGGCATTCCAAAATGCTTAGACTTTACTGTTAGTCTTAGCTGCACATGGATTCAAGTAGTATTCCCTAGATACAAGTGAAATAAGTTCATGTTTGCTCCAGAATAAAAGAAAATTTTTTAATGTCTAGACTATCAAACCTTCTTTCCTGCTTTCGTTCTCTTGAAAACATCCAGCACAAGTTTCAACTTTTTCACCATCTCCATTCCTCTCTCTCCACCTATTTCTACGACCAAGCACACTTTAAGGGATGTAGATACACTATCTGATTCATTTATTTTGTAATAAGGCATGAAGCTCCAGAGTGGTTGCCATTAGCAGATCTTGCTTACACTGTGTGAGATAGAAGTGAAAGACAGCTCTACATGACAGAGTTATGAGAATTCAGAGAGTGAGATAACATGCTGAGATACACACTTTCAGCAAACTGCTATTAATAAAAAAAAATGCAAACTCATGCAATCTTCATTTCAAAAGAGCATAAATAATATCAAAGTATCAAATGGGAAACATCAGAGAAAAGAACAAGGAAGATATAGAGAATGAAATAAAATTAAAATTTGTATATGCTAGATTAATCTCACTAGAGATATCCAAGTTTAGCCCTGGATGTAATTTGGTCCAGAGTAGGAAAGCACTTCAGCATGTGTTAAAATTATCTCCATTTAGAGAAGCACTTTAGCACATCTTCAAGCATGAGCTTTAGGAGCCATTGACCTCTGTGAATAAAACTTAAACACAAGCTTAAAAATGTGATCATGTAATTAAAGCTCTATATAGAATAAAGATTTTTCAATGTAAGAGAACCTTTGCCATGTACCTTCAAGTGGTTAAATTGAAAGAATTATAGAAATTAGAGTGTAGAATTTAAATGGTATTGGAACATTAATACTTAAAAAGCAGAATAGAAACAAAACAGCAGCTACTTATAATTTATTGCATATTTATTGCATATTCAGGTGTGCAAATTTTGCCTTAACCATATTTCTGAAATAGTTATGGTTAGGAAGAAGCTTCCCCTGTTTTGCTGTGCAAGGTTCTTAAATAAGTGTTTTCTGTTTCCTGAGTCCATGAGATTTGATTCATCAGTTAGCCCAGGCAGAAATAAAATTATTCTTCCACTTCTGTAGTCTGTAGTCTGCCTACACTGTGGTTTCCTAAAGACTCTCAGGAAAGAACAAACCTGGCAAATCTATTGTCTATGTCCTTGAAAAAACACCCAGAAGCTTTGCAGCTTCCCATTTCTCAACCAAAAAGTTTTCCAGCTGGAAACGACACAAGAGTCATGAAGATTAGGAGAAGAATGTCCAGTGGCTTTCAAAACAGCAAAGTTCAGAATGAAACTTTAGTAAGACATGACTAGCCAGTCATGATTAGCATTTTTGTCATAATGGAGTTTTGTATGAGATCTTCAGAAAGCTAATGGATTTGTCCTCTGGCAAGCAAAAAGAAATGAATTGACAAAATAAAAATTATTTGCCCGATGTGGCACTGGGAATCTAAGTGAAGAAGGAAAATGAATATACACAAATATAATCCCAGGTTAACTGCAAAGACTGAACTAAATTAAATTAAATTAGTAAGACTTCATACAAATGCAAATACTAGAAACCAAAAGCAAAGATGAAGAAAATAAAACCATTAAAAGAACAGCAGGCATTAATTGTAATGGTAAAAGTAAAAAAAAGAAAAAAAAAACAAACCTTGGTTAAAAGTTAGATTTTACAAGGGAATGGCTTTGCTAAGTGAACCAAAAAATTCAGAAGATAAATTATGTGCACAATTTCTAGAAACAACTTTTGAAATATTAGGAAGAAGATTAGGCTGAGTGTCAGAAAACATATTTACAACCCCAAATCAAAACTAAAAACAAATGCAGAAAATTAATGTTTGGAAACTGACAGACTTGAACTTTCTGATCACATGTTGCTCTGTGCAGATTAATGTGAGCGAGTCTGACCAATAGCAGAATACAGTAATTCAGAATTTTAAGTATCAATGGGATTCATCTCACCTACCCTTATGTGTGTAACAGTGACACCAGGGAGTGGATAATCACTACACCTTCAAATGGCAGCTCCTTCCTTTCTAAAATTATTTTCAAAGACAGGCAGCAAAATTAGAACTAGGGCTCAACAAGGAACATTGCACAGTTTTGTAGGAAGGCAGATTAAAACATCCCAGCAAACCCTGTGCTATCCAGAAATGCTTTTAAATATCAAAATAGCTCTGAAATCTATTACTTGTAATCACGAATATTGTTACTGAAGAAATTTATATCATTCCCCAATCCATAATCTGGTGGCTGTACTCACAACACCAACACTTTAGTCAAGAGACACATGCAAGAGCAAGAGTGGTCATAGCACACCTTATACTTGAATCACTCCCTGGAGATATTTCTTCCCTCAAAAGCAGCATGCTAGCAGTTAATAAACTTCCAGTGAGGCACCTGACAAGGTATCAAGTAATAGGATAAATCTAAGCCTAATTATATAGACAATCCCATCTGTAGACAACCTCTAATCCACTAAGAAGCTTTCCTGGAAATAGGCTAACCACAAACTTAATTTTCCTTCTCTAAAAATATTATTTCTTCAGCACCTCATTCCCTGATTAAATGAGAATGTACTTTCCTGATACTGTCTTGCAAGAATTGCTATTTCAAAACTTACCTCCTATATATGTGTTTTGTAATGCATTTGCTCCATACAATTTTTCATTAGGATTTCTAAAAGACTTATGGTGTCCTTTAAAATTGATTGGTTAAGAAGTCCTTTCTTTCTTTTTTTTTTTTTTTGTTTGTTTGTTTATTTTGTTTTGGTTTTTCGAAGGGTTTTTTTTTGGTTTTTTTTTTGGGGTTTTTTTTTTTTGTGGGGTTTTTTTGTGGTTTTTTGGGTGGTTTTTTTTTTTTTTTTGGTTTTTTTTTTGTTTTCCCTTGCTGTGTCGCTCAAAGTCTAAATCCTATAGCTAAATATTTTTGTCACCTCAGGCCTTATCTGAAAATCAAGTTAAACTTGAAATAAAGTGAAAATCAGAAATAGAACTTTACTGAATTAGGGAAGAACACTGAACTGGATCATCTGGTTCACATTCATTTCCTAGGATTCTCTGGAAGAATTATGAGCAAGGGCTTCAGATTAGACATTTTCCTTTTTTAACAGAAGAATTTTGTTAAAGCAGAAACAGGGTAAAAAACCCAGCTAAACTAGAATAATTAATCTGGGGTATTTAATGAAAAATAGATATTCCCAACTTCAAATATAGAAAAATCATTATTATGAAATATGTGAGATGAACATCAAAATGTAAAGAAACTGTTGTGACATTTCCAGTTTACTCAAAGGCATCATTTGGAACTAGCGCAATTTATTGTCAGCATTCACAATTACCTCAGTTGTGCTTTACTACTATTCACATTATCTTTTCCTCACAGTGAAAGAATCATCAACATCCATTTGTTGTCTTTTATAGTAAACAAAATTTTCATTCTGAAAAGCAAGTTTTTCAGCCTTTTGAAATTCTTCCTGCATACAATAGAAACATGACCAAGAGCATCCCATAGATTAAAGGAGTCTGAATTAGTTTAGTTTTGAATTCAGTTAATTCCCAGTTTTCAGCCTAATAAGATGTTTAAATAACAAGTTCTTAGATATCAAACAAGGTAATCTTTCTCTGCAACATATAATGGCAAATTCCGGTCAGTAAAAGACCGAAATATACTATCTGCTAAGCTTTCTAGTAGAAAGTAGGCTGTTATCATGCCTGCTGACACCCAGGCCCCAAAACACAAAAGTAAATTAAGTAGAAACCAAAACTGAGAAGGTTAGAGACAAACTTCCTAAATATTCCTAGGGAGGTACCAAACATTCACTCATTTCACTGTATTCCAAAGTTAGCGCTGACATTAATCCACCGAAAATACCATAATGCATTCATCATCACATATATTCCCAACTGTGCTGCTTTCTAATCTGCATCTCCTAATTATTTTCACCCTTTTGCTCTTTTTCCCATTTCTCGTCACAAAATCTCCTCTGGCAATGAATAGCATTTTACATAGAACACTAAAAATATGTGACCTAATGAAGAAGCTGTTCCCCAGTAGTTAATTTGCTCTAGCATTGGAATTTCACTTGAAGGTAGAGATCTTTTGCCTGATGCTTAAAACACAATTCAAAAATCATGCAAAGGACCTTTCATTTTCCCTGCTGGAGAGTGTAACAAGATGCACAAAGCATTTACTGCATATCAACATTTAGCTAGAAATAATGGATACCTTTGAGTCCAGCAGAATTTTTTACAAAACCTGGATGCACTAATTTCCACTGCTTAATATCTTGCATATTTGTAAAATTACTTCTCAAACTTTCTTATTCACAAGAACATAAAATTCAATAGTCTAGAAAGTAATCTTAAAACCTGTAGGAAACTCATCAGAACCTTCTGCAGAACTTTGCAAAAAAAAATCTAAACAAAACAAAACAAACTATCTGCAACATATTACTGGCGAGCTTATACAATATACAACTACCTGCAACAATAGATATATTGTAACATGAAGTTTTATATAAGATCAACGAGAGCATAGCTCTGGATTTCTATTTTCAAGAATTCTCCACTGAATTGTTCTCCCAACTTCTTTCTAAATCAGTTGCTTCTGCTGGCTATTCTGGGGATATTTTCATATTTTGCTTTACTCTGCCACAAATGCATTTTCAGTGAAGTCCGAGGCATAGAAAGTAGCATCCATCATCTGTTGCTTGCTTTGGCATGCTGATCCTTCCTCCAACATGTCCTCATTCATCACAACCAGTTGTTTTTTCTGGTCTTAGATTAGACATTATTTTTGAACAGAAATCATCTGTGTATGATTGCTCATTTTAATACCACCTCTGAACACCTCTATTTCCAATTATGTCTTTTGAATGTTCATGGAAGTAGTTCTTTAAAATGTCACACATAAGCACATATATTCTTCACTGCCTAGTATGTATTTAAATGTTATTCAGCTCAAAAAAAAAACCCAAACCAAACCAAACCAAACCAAAACAAAAAAACAAACAAAACAAAACAAAACAAAAAACCAAAAAAAACCAATCCCAAAAGACAACAGCATGCATATCATATGGAAAGAAAATTTAAAAAAAATCTCAGAGTGTACTTGAGGCTGCAAATATCTCAAATACACATTAACAATATCAAGGCTTGTGAAGGGCTTTAGGCTAAATGTGGAAATGTATGTGAACATGTTCATTTTTAAGTTACTGTCTTACAAATGACAACAGGTAGAGTGTAATCAATATGTAAATATTTATGGACCATACACTCTTAAACAGAAGCTAACAGAACCAATAATTTGGTGAAAAAACAGTAGATCCTTCAGAGGTCTGAGAAGTAGGGGCTACTTGGTACTGACAATGACTTAAAATGAAATGACACAGAAAATCCTAAATAAATCACATTTCAGAAAAAGATTTAAAAAACGACATATGAAAACTGTACTGAGAATTCTCCTAAGGCTAATGCATGGAATTAGGAGATTATTAGGGATCTATTAATAAGTCTTTCTAACAAACTGGCTATTTCTGTCAAAACCTACGGGGGAAAAAATCTGGAAAATAGTCTGCATTAATCTAATTTTGCATTCCTCAAGTTTCACATATGACTAATTTATGGCAAACTTACAGCAGAAAAATACAGTAATTGGTAGCAGAAAAATCTTACAGTTTTCAGGAAAATTAAATTGCATGAAACTCCCTCTTTCTCCAGACACTTGCAAGTGCTTCAGAAGTTGTTTCAAAGCAATATTAATAGTTCTATAAGTAATTGCTGCTGGAGGGAGACTGAAAATGGACCTTCCTGGGAACAAAACTGTAAATGATATTACATTCTTTCTCTCTGTATAAGCAAAAGTGGTCAGATATTAAAAATATACTTCCCAAGAAAGCTGAATTACACAGAAATAGAAATACTCATTCAAAATGTGTTTCTAGGCTACATTTTGAACTCCTCTTTATGGGAATGATTATGGAAATCCCTTTGCTGGAAAGCCCGAAGGAGAAAGTAGAGTGCAAAACTATGTGTTTAAATGAAAATGGATTTAAACATGAAATACTGCAATTGTTTTAATTCAACACTTTCACAACATAATAATATTTTATAAGGGTTTTTCAGATACTCTAGTAAAAGAATAAGTTGTTTCTGATTCATATAACATCTGGTAGCTCGTAGCGTTCAGATGCAAGTATACTGTGCTCCTTTTCTCTCATTTCTGGCACCAAGAAGCAATATAATTGCACACAGCTTTAAGATCTTTGCAATCTCTATCTTTTCTTCATGTAATAACTTTATTACAACTCAAGTATACATGTCCTGCTGCAATTAATCTAAATATATTCAAATAAATAAGTCAGCAAAGGAAAAAATAACTTGCGCATTAAAAATGAACTATGTTCCCTGGCATTTACCCACTTTATAGTGTGATATTAAAACATAAACCCATGCTGTGTATTATGCTTTACTGCCATGATTTACTACATGAGTCTACAACCATCATATACAGCATCAAAGTTTCACTTGTGCTGGTTTCCTACACTCCATTAAGGATTTAAATCTACATAGTGATCACGGGCTCAAATACTTTAATGTGAAACACCTTGGTACTGGTATCTCTGGAACAAAATGGTCCACAAAGCTCAAGATGGAACATACAATGGTGAGGAAAACGGTAGCCAAAAGACATCCAAAAGAATAAGCAAAACATATTCCAAACAAACATAGAGGAATGTCTTCCCTGGGACATTTTTGATACAGGAAAGAGAGGAGAACAAGCCACCAAGGCTGTGACTTACACATCCTGGGACTGTATTTTGGCATTGAGATCAGCAGCATGTAGAGCTTGTGCTGCTGCTGTTAACTCTTTTGCTCTCCAAAACAATCAGGTCAGGATGAGGCATATCAGAATTGCCTGCTGGGGATGGTCTCTGGTCTGTTCTGGCTGCCAGACTGTGCCCAGGAGCTGCTTGGAACAGTCTCACTTGGTCTGGGCCAAAACCACACGAGGGACAAATCTAACAATTTAACAGTGTAGACAATTTGGTAGACAATTTGATTCCAGTGGCTGGAAACATTCCTTGAAGCTGTTTTATGCAGGATATATATATCCTATGTTGTCACTGGAGATTTGCTATTGATAGTCAAGTTATGTGGAAGGTATTTCAATGACATGTTTATGAATGACAATAAAAAGCCTTAATATAAAAGACAGTAGCATTGAACAGATTTCATTTCCTATGGAGCAATAGCTCTTTAGAGAATTTAATCGGGAAAAGATACTTGAAGCCTCTAATACAAAATGCAAAAAATAGATCTTTCAAGGTTTGTTAAATTACACAGTGGGGAAAAAATAGAATATTTTAGATAGTACATTAACATATTTTTATATTGATTATATAATTGAAATAATCAACTTTAATTTAGAATTATGCCATTAAGGAACATTTTTTGAATTTAAGATATCCTAAGCTCTTTTTAGAAACAACAACAACAACAACCCCCCTCTAGTGTCAGAGGCAACCACCTTAAGGTATAAAGTGACATATTGACAGCACTATTACCAAACATACTAACATCTCTGTGTTCTCAGGCTAGTCTGTAGACTTCTCAGACATGTCCACAGTGAAATATACTAAGTACAAATCTTTTCAAATATTAAAAAAGAAAACCACATAGACTTCTACTTATGAGAGAATTTGTGCACCAAATACAAAACCTTACTAAGATTTCAATCAACTGTGAAACCCTTTCTTATTTATAAGGAAACATCTAAGTTGATGAAAAAATAGGAACATAAATCTAATAAAAGTAACACACTCAACATTTTACAATACAAGGCCCTAATAAATAGCAAGATCACAAAACTAAAAATGAAGAAAGGTAACTTGATTAATTGTGGAATGCAGAATATTTATATTTTTTAAAAATTGCCTTCTTTTATCCTTATTTTCAGGACTAAAAAGAAAAATTTTCGTATTATTTGGACAAATAGGTCCAAAGCTGGAAAATCCCATTCCTCTCATTCCCTTTTCCCAAAAAATCTCCCAAACAATCTAAATCTCCTTTCATATAAATGTTTCATGTATTAAAAAAAAAAAAAAAAAAGAAAAAGAAAAATTTTGCAAGCAAATTTTCTTCTATTTGAAGAATAAAGAATAGAAACAAGTTCTTGGCCAAGTTGTTCTCTTGTAGCTGTGCTATAGGATATGCAGAAATTCTGTTTTGACCTCTTTTAACTTCCAGAAAATAAATGGGACAGCACATGTTCAATCAAAGTGATTATATTACCTGAGGCTTCCCCCTCAAATCTGCAGCTGCTAGCTGGAAAGCAGTGAAATGAGGTCATGAGGATGCACACAATGACTTCCAGAGCTAAACAGGCACTCCTGGATGTCCCCCCAACCAACAACACGCTTGAGCTGGCAAATATCCCCTTTCGATCAGATATTTCAATATTAATAGGTAAATTTAGTTTTGCCTGTAGTGACCAGAACTACTATGGACATCTAAGTCATGGTAGGAAATGGGTCCTGGGCACACCACAGCTGCTGCCCAAAAGAATGGGGAAAGCAAAGAGTTTAAATTGAGAGAGAATCTCAGGAGGTCACTGGTCCCCTGTGTGCTCAAAGTAGCATCACCCTTAGGATTAGCAAAGATCACTCAGGGCTTTTTCCATCCAGGAGAACCTCTAGAGATGGAGACTTCAGAGACCTCCAGGGATACTATTCCTGTGCTTGACTGTCTTCAGAGTGAAAAAGTTTCTCCCATCTATAATCACTGCCAAGTATGCAGAGATAATCTTATACCATTTGCTTAGTAAAATAATCTTGTATGCATGCAGACAAACCATGCGTCATGTGAACAGCACGAGTGGTGTGACATCACTACTAGCTGGGCTCTCATGTGCTCATCTCTTGACATCTTAGGTGTAAAAAAAATAATCCTTTGTCAAAAATATAGAGTATGAAAATCCATAAATATACTTCACACAGTGATCGAAGATACCATTATCTGCAACTCTTAATGTTGTCACCTTTAGGAGATACTACTGTGATTATACACAAATGGGAAAAAAAATTAAAATTTGCTTCTACAAAGCTGGTCAGCTCTTAATATAACACAGCAGTCATGACCACATGTGAGCTATCATGTCCTCCTTAGGGCTATGTAGTGAAAATAGCAAACAACTTATTCTCATCTACCAAATTAGTTTAAGAGAAAAGAAATATCACTTTTTCAGATGTGAATACACAGGGATATTGAAGCAGAGTCCCAGTTTCTTTGTAACTTACACTTGAAAGAATGTTTGCAATATTTCTAGCCGTGAAAAGTTACTCTTGTAAAGAGAGGCTGTCTGTTCAGTTGTAATTTTTAAGTTCTTTATAGATGACAGAAAGAGCTTGTCAGCAACAAAGTGCTACTTCCAAGTATTTTAGCATGTACTAAAACTATTTATGATACAGCTTCTAGATTAGAGAAATTTGATCATCTACGTGCTTAGGTTTCCAGCATCAATGAAAGATTACCTGACAACAAAGAAGTCATGACAACTAATTTGCTCATAAACATAACTTTTATCTAAAAACACCCCAGGGTAAAGCAGAAGAAAAATGAAAAATAATTGTAAAGGCACAATCATTTGCAATAACCTAATTCTAAGTCCTATTTTGAGGAATAAAATTTGAATTCTGATACTTTCTTTTTGGGGCAGGGGAAAAAAATAAAATGCATTTTCAAAATTTTATAGATTCTGCAGAAATGGAAATGTTTGGAGGGAAAAAAAATCTAACTATCTGAGGAATGTCATGTAGCTAACACTGGGTTATGTGTTTGAATGCTTCAGAAATCTTGCTAAGAAATAGTATAAATAATTAAATATTTTATCTTAAAGTTCCATATTTTTGAACTTTTTTAAAACTTGCAATCTTTCCTTCATCCATTTCTACATCAAATGAAAAAATATTTTTATTGTTCAAACTGACTTGGCATACTGTAGAAGTCCATTAAATATGGGCTTCTGTTAAGGCAGAGATTAAAATTCATTTCAATTATATGCATAAAAAATTATGAACTGAAATTCAGAAAGAAATGATGTATTGAAATACATTGAAACTGATAATATTCACCACTTAATATTAAGTCAAAGCTAAAAATAATTGACAGCATTGAGGATTATGAGAGCTGTGTGCATTTATACACAAGAGAAAAAAATACATCCGCTGGTAAGGGAAATGCTAATTTTCTTCCTTTATCCTTTAAAATAAAACATTTTTTTATAGTTAATAGTGTTGTTGTTGAAAAATGGTTTTCAAGTAAAAGGGAGAAAGTAGTATGGTCGAAGACTATTTTATTTTTCGTAACATTATGTATATAGTTATTACTTTCTTCTAGGTGTCATTAAGGAACATTTGCAAAGTTTCTCTGACCACTCACACCAGCCAGATATTGAGTAGATCACCAAAAACTTAAAATACCTTTTTTTAAAGTATCCAGCAACTTGATTTAAACTTTATTTAATGTCACCATTATGCTAAGCAGGGCAGGGGCAGCAACTTAAGTGAAGAATGATATAACATTTTGCCCGCCACTCACACCCATCTCCCCAGCCACAGAGGTAGCACATGTTCCTACTAGAGAACTCTATTTCCTGTGAGATTCTCATGTCAGACTTTCTACAATTCCAGCCAGTAGTGTTGTTCAGGACCTCAGAACTGTAGAAAATTATAGAGAAGGTAAAATGCAGTGCAAAGCCATGAAACATACTTTTTTGTCTTTTAATCGGCGGTAAAGCATGAAAAGAGGTTCATATTCCCCCACCTTATTAATTTGCTGGCTGAATCTAGCCTTGTAACCTAAAGATAGTGCAGTGTCCTGTTATAAAAAACGTACTGAAACAAATAAACCAACTGGAAAAATTCTGCAATCTGCATTATAACGTTTCCTTCATGGGCCTTAGGATCTGATTTTACATACTTTCCTATCTGGCATGCCCACTTACAAGCTTTCAGGAAAGCTGGGGAAGCCATTTCTGTGCTACTCTTCTACTGGAGGAAACTAGAAACAAACTACCAGTGCCAAACCATCAGTAATGTTCACTTACAGAAACCAACAATTTAATGCAACAAATTAAAAAATGTATTTCTTCTAAATGGAAATATATTTTCTTTTCTTTGTAGGAATAAATGACTGAATTATAAAATTACGTGGAATGTAACCAAAAATTGAAGCACATTTATCAGCCAAATCTTACCTACAGAAGTAAGACATATTGTATGTGCCAGTTAAAATTCAACTCTTCATTTCCAATCTGCAGGGATTTGATTTTATTTTATTTTCTTACACTGTGTTGAATATTTTAGAATTGGAAATCATCCATTTATTGGGACAATATTCCTAAAACTGCTAAGGATTATTCAGTAATTACAAATGGACAAACCCATCCTCACCCAACTGCAGTCTGGAAATTTTACTCTGTTTTTAAGGAAGGATTTAAGGATTGTTTTATACCATACTACCTTTCGTATTCAAAGGGAAATGGAGAACTTGCTGTATATTTGAGTTACTGAACAAGTAATCAAAATCCCTGGTGGTATCTGACTCCCCAGCAGGGTCTCTCAATAAAGAGAAAAACATCAACAACAATTTTGAAAAATAACCAGGCTAATTTAATTTTCCTCAATCTGGATACAAAGTTGTCACAGACTAACAGAGTTATCATGAGTTTACCATGTTTTCAGGAGTATGACAGATGATATGTATTTTCAAATTCACATGTATAGGGACTAGAAAAGAGAGCCCAGGATTACAGACGGTAAAGTAATAAGATTAAATTAGATACTGTCAGATATGAAAAACAAATCCATCAAAAACCTCATACACATGCATTTTGAATAGAAGCAAATGTTTTATGGTTTATAAGGCAACTGGAATGGAATTCATTATAATAAGACTAAATATCCACATCTATGGTAATCACCCTAGGCACCTTTTCTAATGAATGAAAAACAAGTTTATCTAGTATAAGATTCATTTCTACATTAAGAAGTGAACCAAAATAGATTAATGAGTTATACCCTAAAATGGACATCTTTCTCTGAAAGGTTAACCATGTCCGGTGCAGATGTGCATCATGTAAATGTCTAAAGCTCGGCAAGATAAACCCCAGACTTGTTAAAGCAACTATAAAAATCCACTAAATTGAAAAGATTTGGTCAGATTACTCCTCAGTACTGGTGCTTTAAAAAAATTAGTCTGAGAGCCCTTACTGCTTTCACTTCTCCTTGAGAATGAATTTGTGCTATACAAACCTTTGACTAAGTGTCTTATGTGTCAGTGTTTTAAAACTGATGAAGTTCCAAACTACCATCTAGCTTCCACTTAAAAATTGCAGTAAATTAAACAACAGTTCTTAAATTGTCTCTAAGTGGCTATAATTAAGTCTTCACTTCTAATGATGTCGTCCATTCCAAGGACAACTTCAATATGGTAAGAGGTGTAGGAAAGGAGAATTATAACAAAATCCTATGGCTTGGCATACAGCCATGTGTAAAGGGCATACATTACCACTTCTATGGTTTCTGCAGGAGCTGCTGGAAAAGAGTCAGGCTGGACAGGATACAGATGACACACAGTAAAAGACACAACCACCTTTCCTTATTTTGCCATGCCCCTTTAAATATTTTTTCTCTTGTAAAACAATGTTTACTTTGTCAGAGTAAGCTTAACTAAATTCTCTTTCATGTGCTTCTTTTTCAAGGTACAGCCATGCTAACAGACCAAAGAAAGCCAGTTGTAGGGTGCAAGATCAAATACAGTTATTAACACACTCCCTTCCCTCACATTCTTTTACTTTCTTTGGAAGCTCTTATCCCTAAACCTTGTGAAATTATTCGCCATAGCGGAACCTGCAAAGATTCCTCCTTTTAATATGCTCAAGCTGAATACAGATTATGGCAATGGATAGTAGAGTGAGTTTTAATAGTGTGTGTAAATAGAATATACTATTCTGAGACAATGTTGCCCCAAACCAGAGACCCCTAAAGAGGAAATTACCAATGACAAGCCTTGCATGAAATTGTCATCACTTGGACTAGGCAATAATCAGATAATTGCAAGGGACTTATGAGAAACAAATCATTTTGGTTGGAAGAATAAAGAGGCGTGACATTTTGTGATGGGGGAGAGAAGTAACAGGGCAGCACTCCAACCCTTGTGTTACCCTGCCTCAAGTCACCTCACCACTGTCCTGACCTCCTTGTGGGTCTAATGGTGTCTCTGCCTCATTTGACAGTACAGGCAGCTGCACTCCAGCTGAGGCATGGCATGACAAGGTGGGCACACGCTGGGGACCTCACCTTGGACCACAGTGTGAGCCCAGGGGAGCTTCCACACCCACCACGGGCTGTAGGGAGAAGCACAGGCACAGGTCGCACACAGAGCCAGCACACTTGTAACCCCAGCAGACTCCAGTTTGCATGTGCACGGAAGCACATAGTTGTATGTGTGCAGCTAGAGCCTCCTGGAGTCATTGGAGGGCACTTAGAGATGTGTGGGGGTACACTTTATGTGTGTACAATATCATGATTTATCTGTTGTATTGCTGGTATTGATGCCAAACATACAGTTTATCCAACTGGCCTGTTAATTACACAGGATTCAAAAATCCTTAAACCACTTTGATTTGGTTTAACCTAAGTAAGCAGAGAAATTATTTCTTGCCACATTTGCTGCACTTATAATTTAGAATAATTACACCTATGTTAAAAATATCAAAATAATTCCAACCTATCACCTACTTAACTTATGCCCAATAAGGTCATACAAGACCGAGGACTTGTAAACTAGATTGCATTTTAGAGTGCCTACAAGTGGATTGCTGAAGATTTTATTTAGAAACTGATTCAAAAATTGTCCAAGAAACTGAGAGAATTTCTATTGGGAAGCAGTACCAAGCAAGCAATAAACCAATTTATTTTTTATGCTACAGAAGTATGCAAATATTTTTTGTTTATATGTTTATTTGCATACCTTAAAATAAGTAATTTTTCTCCCTGAAGGGCTGACAAAATCAGGAACACAATAACAAAAGTCATTGCTGTGGAAGTCAAGTCAATTGTCTAACAATAAGGTACCTCAGATACTCTTTGAGTTGTATAACTGGGGTTTTTTCAAATAACACACTCATTTATTTTCCCAATTTGATCCTTGTACTTACATTTCTGCAGAACCTAAGAATTGCAACTGTGCTGGTGATTTTTGTGATGGCTTCTCATCTAAGTTAACCTCTGCTTGATGTTATGGAGAAATTATGATTTTAAGGATAAAAAAGACATATCAAGTATAAAAGTAATAGAATAAGCTAGTGATCAAACTTTTTAAAAAAATTAAGAAAAGTAATGATATTTTCATCAAATAAAGGTGTGTGCAAAAGGATTTCCTTTCTCTTTTATCAGACACAAAGCCAAAATTCTCCTTCCAAAATTTCTTACTTAATATAAAATAAAAAACATAATAAAATTACTTCATTGATACTTTTATGACACATTGAGTTGATTAACTGATACTATGCAGGTTTAAATATGCTACAATTTCAAAATATTTCTTTTAAAAATATTTTAAATTTTCTGAACTTTTTTTCCGCACAGAAGATTCTGTTGAAACCAGTCTTATGTAGATAAAAATGGTTTAACTGAAATATCAGATTGTGAATTTAGCTTCTTTCCTTTTACAAGCAGAAGGCAGAGAATTATAATGTTATCTAAAATTATTATTTCTCTTTTTCTCATATATCAGCATTTGCTGATGTTTAAATGCTGTGGGGAACAACAGCAATTTAATTTTGGAGAGGGTTTGTCATAAACTTCTGCCAGGTTATCCCACGACACTGTGGCCAGAGATTTTATTATGAATGCAGGAGTCAGTGTTCAGATTTGGCCACCACATATTTCAGGTAAAATAATCCCTGCAGCAGGCAGTAAATGGAGCAGCAATTGATCTTTTCTATGAATTCTGCCTTACAAAGTTTTGCATTTTTTTACTCCCTAGATCTAATGTCTCTTTTGCAGGTGAAAGCAAGTTCTGTTAAGGTAGAAGAGCAATGAGTAGATACAGGGCTGCAAATTTTAGGGATGTTATATGAATACACTGTTGGTATTTATTTTAGCTAGCTTTAAAAGTATAGAGAAAATTTTATATATATATATATATATGTATATTTAATGAAGCAGATGATTAGAAAGATTAGGCAAATACTTTTGGAGAGGGTGAGTGGAGTCACTGCAGTGTAATCAGAAAAAGTCTATCTAAAACCAGAGAAGCTGCTGTGTTATTTCAGTCCCTTTTCTTCTCCTAGCTATTTTCAAGCCTTTATTTGACTTTCTAACACTAATTGGAGTATTGACTGACCATATAAATGCTTGCCCCCATTGTTCTACTCCCACAAATTAACTAGTGAGTGCCTCCAGTTATCTAAATAAGGTGCTGATTGATCGTGTGGAAATAATTAATCAAGCCAGACCTGATATGATCTCCAGCCATGTCAGAACTTTCTTTTCTCATTATGCTTACCTAGTGCAGAATTTAAATTTACAGCCTGTGGCAAAAGGTAATGTTTTTTGAGAGGTTTCTACAAGTCAAATTACAAGGAGGAAGTCAGATTTCATTGTAATAAGACTTTAAATGAGCCCAATTACATTTCTGTTCAAACAGTCTTGTTTCAAATATTGTTCTGCCTGTCTGGCAGTGTTTAATGGAAGCCAACATAGAGTTTAGTGCACTGGGGAATAATGTGCCAACTTTCCTACTTGAATCAGTGGAAGCAGGCGTCCTTAGTGGACAGGCACTTAAATGCATGTAATGCAGAAACTGAAATGCTGTTACAACTGTATTTCTCCTTAACGACAAGTACACACAGTAAGCAATACAATGCCTTTTACTGCAGCAGCTCATTTATCATGAACAAGCTTACTGTCCTTCACCCTTCACCCTCCCCAGGTACAAAGGCTTAAAAAAAGAAAAAGATCTTTTTAACTGAAAAAGCAGGAGCAGCATACACTGTGACTTCATTCAGCAAAGTACGCTACACTCTCAGTGAGCATAAAACGTCCCCAGATGTCTGCTCAGCATCTTAACAAGAAAAGCACAGCAGAAGTGATCTTCCAAATCATCAAATCCAGACTACAGCGCTGACAAACGGGTGCTAGTTGCTAGTCTTTTTTGACACACAGTCTCGGTTCTGGCTGGTGCTTCAGCACAGATGTTTTTACAGAGAACTGGAGTTACCTAGCTTCTCCTCTCGACACACTAGCAATGAGACAAGAGGAGAAAGCTTTTAACAAAGCTGTCATAATCTTATGACAACACAAGGAAGCTGAGTGCTAACCCAGCTACTCCTGCAGTGTAGAAGCGTGCCTGTGTTCTCCAGCAGTTATATCAGAAGTCTAAAGGCACAGGATCTCAGCCTACACTGACATTAGATATTTGCCCAAATAGCGCAGAATTTCTGCTATACCCAGAAACACAGCACAGCTAATGAAAGCAAAACAAAAATCCAACATTGGATTCGTAATTAAGAATACCTCCTAAATGTGCATACTTCAGCAAGTGTGAAAAATTCCCTTGGATAAGCTTGGTTGTGAAACCAGGCCCTGGAGCATTTTCTATTTCAGAGGTGGCAGAAACAAAGGCTGTTTTAAGTGCATATGAATCAGCTTTACGCTGATTTTTGCATTGTTAAAATAGCACAATTTACAGATTTCCTCCAGCCTACAACAGAAAATTTATGCTTTTACTCTTTGAATGCAGAAACCATGTATTTGTAGTAAAGAGGAAAGAGCTGGATTCTGCACATTCAGATATATTCCTGCGTGAATATATCTGCAAAGTGTTTGACATTAAAACATAATTACAACAAGGAATTGTCACACAGAGCATTTGAAAGCAATGCACTTAGTTTGCAATAATATATCTTTAATAGCCCTTTCAGATCTTCACCAAAAGGAACAGAACACAAATCTGCAGCATTGCCCTACTGGGAAAATAAATGGTCATCTTGTTTCACTCATAAATGAGCACTGTTGGCAGTGAACCATTACAGGGAAATTTATTACCTTATTTCCAGTGGTAGACCATTATCAAATGCTACCAGATGCTCATCTCAATTGTCAATGTCATATTTGAAGACTCTAATGATACCAGCCAGCTTTCAACATAACAGAAAAATGGGATTTCTTCAGCTCAAAGCTGCCTATCTCAGTATGCATTTGAGTTTTGCAAGCAGGTTCATTTCCATTCTGAATGCACAATTTCTTCAAAAGGACCACCACTTACTGGAGGGTTTATTACCCTGCAGAAGATTGTCCTGGTAACTCTCCATAGCTTAATTCCCAAGAGGAGATAAATATCTGAGATGAAACCCCGCTAGTTAGACTAGCAGTACAGAGATTGCCATTGACTCATTGTTTTATGTTTTAAATCATGGTAGATAATTTAAATCAAGTACTTATTTTCAATAAAAATTTGAAAACCAACAAAAAACCCTCAGAAGTGTATTAATATATTTACATACTTATTTAAAACAAGCTTATTCTGAATGCAGTATACTTTTAGATACACACAGATCTATCATATAGATATATACAGATCTATGATATAGACAAGGCTTTCAATGCCACAATTGCAAGTTATGGCTTCGATTTTAAAACAGCTAATCAATTTTGGCCTCTGTTTGCAGTTGGAATATAATTTTAAACCAGGCTGGAGTAAAGTAAAAATGCCTAGCACCCTTGAAAGTCATGCAGTGAATAGCTATGTTTATGTAAGTGGATCAAGCCATGAGTCAGAATGTTGAATGACCATTTGGTATCATAAATAATTAAAGGAATGTCATGAAATAATTTATTACAAATGGATTTTTAAAAGTGAATCACTAAGTGCATATGAGTTCATTGCTAGGAGATCTCACTACTTCAATCACTGCATTCAAATACCATTATTGAGATCCTGCTGGGAGAGCAGCATAGGTACTTTCTGGATGGCCTGTTTATTTGCTTCCTTCTCTATTCTTGCTGTGTAAGTGTTCCTTGTTCTGTAGAAAATACATAACTATTTAAAAGGTGGCTAGAAATAATGGGCTGAAAAGGTTTGTTAAAGTTGGATTTGAAATTACAACGGACTCCATGTCAGAAAAAAAAAAAAACAAACCCAAAAACATTTTATCCACATTAGAATAAAAGTTAATTCACAATTCATTTACAGACCAAGCCTAAATCCAAGCCTATTATTAGAGGCTTTGATAAATATGCTTCAAATTTTCTCTTGAAGTGTTGTGCTTCCATGCAGCAGTTCCTTTTTAAATTCTCAGCACCCACTCCTGCCCAGGCACAAGACACCCCAGCATCTCTCTGCTCTTAAAGGCATCACAGTCACATGCAAAGTGACTCCTACTTTAAGTAAAACCTTGTTTAATAGCCACAATCTTCATCCTACTTTAATCAAGGGTTCTCCAGGACTTCCACTCTTGTCAGGGCATTATTACTCATAAGTAATCACTGTGGGCTAAAGAGAGCACTCAATATTCTAAAACTGAAGATCATATCTTTATAACATTTAAAATTAAAATTACAAACAAAAATCTGCCAATATTTTGAAGATCAAATTTCATGAAATGATGAAGATATGAGCAGTTCAAAACTTTGTTATCTTCTACAAGAGACCACAATTTTCACCACGTGTGATTTCTTTAAGCTAAAATTATGTTTTATTTTAAGAATTTTCCTAGATCATAAAATTGCCATAATTTCTTTGGTTATGGGAACAATGTTTCAAGAACATCAGAGGCCACAAGAACAGTCAGGTACAGTAACGTTCCACTGCTTTCATAAAAAAAACCCAACTTATTCCACAATACCTGGCACTGACATTATTATTCAGGTTGGGTGATTCAAGCTAGTGTTGCATGGCAAGAAGTTTATTCTGTATTCTTTAAAGCCAGAATTTATAAGTGTTCTGTATTTGAATGACCATGCTCGTAAGTGGCCTACAGCAACCTATAAACAACAGAATTAGCCTGCAGAATAATTCATCATGTACTGGGTAGGAACACATTTTAGGAGTCCAGCCTTGCCAACGAGACAGCAGCCTGCATACAAATACTCTTGCTTCCAGTCCTGGAGTATGTGCATAATTGTTTGGGAAGCACACAGCTAGCCTGGACATTCAGAAAACATATTTATTATATTAGCTAGGAACAAGTGAGCCCCTTAGGCTTTCTAGATAGAAGCCGTATTTATATTAAACCAGCTCTCTTTTGTTCTTTTCCTTAGCATATTGAGTTATTTTGACTTGTGGCTTCCAGGAAAGGAATGAACACTGGTTGTGCATGCGACGACACTCAAGTGCAAAAGTATGCTTTGCTGTCTCTGATTCCATTAGGTTCACGTGGTTTCTGGTTTTTGCCAGGAGCTCACTGTCCAGGATTATGTATGAGTGCTAAAAAAATTCTGTAAGGATAGCCTGTGGTAGTCACTTGGACAGAGATTCTACTAAAATAAAAATATGAAGAATTCATATAAAACAGTTGCTTACAGATACCCTAAAGATAATGCCAATGTGATACATGGACAAACAGAAATAGGGATGACAAAAAAATGGAAAATTTTATCAGTACATTCAGACAGACAGGGTACAAAACATTACTAATAAAAATAAATTTTTTTTTTAAGATTTGAATTATTACACAATTCTACTTTTTCTCTCAGAAACTAGTAAAGAAGCAGGCAAAACAGTAGCCCAGAAACACAGTAATTCACTGTCCTTATATATATATAATAATACAGGCTCAATAGAAGGGAATGAAGACTGCAAAATGACATTAAATAACCAAAATTAATTTGCTTTACCCTGGTGAAACCATATGTGGGAAATAAATTAGGTGATTAGATATTGTGGTGATGAAGACTAAGAAAGTATCCAGAATGAAAACCTAATAGTAATATATTGCTTATTGAATATTTTAGAATTATTTATTATTCAACAAACATACGTATTTATTATTTAAGTATTTAAATAATTAAATCTATATGTCTGAACAGACTTTTTCTGCTCTCCTGATCTTGCATGCTAACTGATCAAGTTCTTTCATATCTTGCTGTTGTCTGAGAAAAACATAGTAAGAATTCCTGAATATATAATAATATTGATTAAAAAATTAAAATGTTAAACTAACACTAACAAAAAAATTATAACTTCTTGCACCAGTGAGACTATACACTAGAAAAGACCAATTCATTTTAGTGGATACAATGCAAAAATTTATGGTGACAAAATAGTAACACATTTGTGCATCTATTGCATAGGTAAAAATTACAATTCTATTCAGGTACTGTGTACATGCTATGGATGCAATTAACTGCTTGTAAATAAACTTTAAATAACCCTTTTGCAAATTATCATGAAACATATTATATTGTGTTAATACTATTTACTTTCAAGAGTGTTATATTTCCTTATTTGTCAAATAACCCCAATAAACAACCAATAAACAGCCCCCACCCAAACCAAGAGGGTTTTAAGAAAAATTGAATACTCAAATAAAATCAGTCTTGAAGAAAAAATAACAAAGTATTGTCATATTTCCAAAATAAATTTGGAACTCAAACAGGGCTTGAAAGAATATAAAAACAGATGAGCTGAAATAAGTTAGAAAAATGATAGAACTATATCACAAAAGACATGCTAAAACTATAGCACTGAAGAGAAGATACCTGTCAAAAACCAGGATGGAATCCGAACTACTAAAGACAAGGGGAATGTAAAGATCATTGTTATATCAGTCTTGAATTATATGAAAGGCTTTCCTGCCTAGACAAGGTTTGGGCCCATCTATGCAAATCACATTCTGGACACAGATAATACTAGGGGGATTTAAAAGCATTTGGCACCAGATGAGACCTTGATCCTTTCACTGATATTAAAAAGAAGTTACAGCAAAAAATTAGGAAAAAATCCCAAGCTAGATCAGAAACAAATCTCACATTTTTGTTCCGCAGGTACCAAATCTTGCTTTGAATGCATTCCTCAGGAGCACAGTGCTTATCCATGTTCCCCTGTAGCTAATCATCTCCTGACTCATCGTGAAAGGGCCATTCATGGTACTGCACATCAGGGCTGGTCTCGGTTACTGATTGACATGTTTCCCATTCCTGAACAGGAGATATTTACAAATCTGAATATGGGGTGTTTTTTGCTAAAAACTGTTGTTTGGGTGGTTCAAGATTTTCTATTTTTTTTTTTTTTTTTTTTTTTTTTTTGTGAATAGGAAATGAATGAGTTTTCAGGAAAAAAAAAAAAACATAAAAACCACTCCCATCTCAAGATTTAATCTAATTCAATTAATTGAAAATGTCATCTATTTATTTCCCATTTACAATATATTGATCTGAATTAATTTTGGTGAATTCTTTCTATATGTGAAGGAAATAAATACCAAAGTCCAGTTTCTCAATTGCCAAAGACATCTTCTGTAATAACTGGCAATCCTTTTTATCTCCCTCTGTCCCAGTTCTCACTCCATTGTTTGATATATCCTTCTCATTTTCTATTGACATGATGACTTTTTAAAAATAAAGGCTTTTTAGAACAAAAAACCCAACTGTTTCTGAGATTAAATGAGGAATATTCTTAGAGTTACTGAATATATACATTGCTTTATGCACATGTGTCTGTAGGTGTATGTATCTCCATATCCATACCTTTATCTTTATATAAACACAAGGAATGTTTTGCCAATTCATACATAAGTGTGTCTAAGTTTTCATTGATTATATATGTGGATATGTATATATATACGTATAGAATGATCAAAACAGTTATTAGATCTATGCTAAGAAAACAAAATACGAGGAAAAATAAAGCTTGTTACATTTAGTATAGCTCTGTGTATGAAATCTGTGGTGAAAGGTAAGTGGATAGAGTAATATTATGCAGTCCAGAGTTGACAGATTTATTTCTTTTGTACTAAAAGTACAGTAATTTACCTATTACTAACTGATGCCAGATGGTTGTACAGAGGGATATATATTGGTATAAAACTACAGTGTTAAGAAATCTGCATATGTTTCATGAATCATTTAATTATTAATATTCTGATATAAAATCAGTAAATAACCCTTACATAATTTTGACACACAAGAATTTCTGCATAAAGAAAAGCATAAATATTTATGATTATACACCTGTTCATAGTATTTTGTTACATAGGCTAGCTGTTGCAAAAACAAGCCATATTCCAAATCCAAATGTTACATGCAGAGTGGAAAAAAGGTAATGGATAGTTTATAATAAAGATAAGCAGCTAGCATACTGCAGAACTAGAAACCATCTAAAGGATGCTGTCTGTGAGCCTATGTCTAATACCTAGTGAGCATCTGTTTAGTAAGAGACACTTACAATAAATTAATTGCACTCTTTTTTACTACATACGTGAAAATTGCTTCAACTGAGAAGAAACTTTAGATCTCAAGATCAAAATTGTGAACCAAAAATTCTGGGCAAGTAAAGTTACAATAGTTACTCAACAGTTCAGCTACTATAAATTAAGTATGCCAAAACTTTCCTTTGAGGTTAAAAAACATCCAATATTTTGAGTCTTTACAAAGGCAGATTTTCCTGTTGTACTTCGTACTGAGACACTGTTTGTGCCACTGCAATTTGCTTTAGCCATTAAAATTCATTTCACTTATTTTAGTATTTGAAAGTTATAATTACTTGCAATTCTGCTGTTTGACTTGGATTTTTGATTTATTAAATATTCTTAATGAATAGTGCACAGATGTCACTAGTCATGTTTTTATGGAATTCCTATTAATCCTGACACACTGCAAAGAAATGTAATATGCTAAATTCACCTACACTAAAATTCTTCATTCTTAGAACCTTAAATCAATATCATGTTTTGATTTAATCTTACAAAATACACTATGATAATACCGAATGTTAAAGTAAGAGAAAACCACTTATATTTCAAACTTGGCAATATTAATATCATATAAAAAAATAAATTGTAAGAAACTAAGTACAAATTGACTTTCTAAAGCACTCATGCATTCACTCATGATTTTGTATCATCCAGATCACACTGCCTTGATGCAGCTGAGGCACACCAGGTGATTTATAGGCAGAATATTTACAAGCATTCTTTATAACTATTATAGAATGTACCTATATCTATTCAAGACACTTGTATATCATTGACAGCTAATAGATCAAAATAATAAGTGCAAATGCTTGATCTTCTTCAATACCCAACAGTCATCAGGTTTTATGTCTGTCTCGTGAATTAAATTCTTTTACAAGGCACCAGGAATATCAACTCTAAGTGGATTAAAGGTCAGCCCAATGACAAAGATAAACTTGGATCTTATTAATGATTATTTCTCACACTCATTTTTTACTCTGGAAAAGTGAATTTGTCACTCTTACTGTTCACATACAAGCAAATGAGCTTGATTTATTTAAAAATTCAAACCGCAACAAAGATTTTAATTAGGTTACAAGCCCAAAGTATGTATCACCAGAAAAGACATATTAGCTTGGCTGTTGGATTCTAGGCTGATTTCACTGATCTGGCATTTGGAAAATTTCTTTTTTCCTGACTGGCAACAGAGCCCATTTGAGAAAGAGTTAAGGAAACAGAAGTACATAGTGTCATACTATCATTTTTGCAGTCACTTTCAGGGCTGCACTAATACATTCTTCCCTGTTCCAAAATTTCAACAATGGGCCTTTCATAAAGGCATTCTTACAGAACAGTACCTGGGCCCCTCATTCAAATAAATTCAAGCTGAGGTTTCCAAGGAAAGCTTCTGGCCATAATTCACATGACCTACACAAACACAGTGAAGAAAGAAAAAAAGACTGCTTAACAAAGCACCAAAAAGAAACAATATCCCTCGGAAACAGACCATCCATTCAAGTAAAAAATTAAATACAAAAGCACTGCTATAAGTGAAAAGACCATGTGTAAAGAATACTAGAGAGTAAAACCTTCTTGCTAAAGAGATGCCATACTACCATCTGACCTTCACACTTTCCCCCTCAGTGTAAGGCATTATGCACAGTACAGCATTTGAAGAACTAACAGAACTAACAAGGAAGAGCAAAAGAAGCAATTAGTATGCTCAGGCACAGATAGGAAGAGAAAAAAAACAAACTAACAAAAGCCAATGAAATAACAAACACCCAAACTGCTATGGAGCTGTGTAAGAGCCCTATGTTACAGCTCACTCTCTCCCTGCCTTCCCCCTCTCAGTGCTCTCTCCTGCATATTAAACAGTGGGTTCAGTAAGGGACACAGCTTTCTGGATTCTCTAATGGAGAAGAACCCTTTCTTTATTCCAAGTGCATTATGTAACTGTGTAAGCAGTGGAAGCCAATTCCACTGCCATGCCCTCAAGCAGCATTCATCTAAAGCAAACGGCCATGCTAAAGTCTGATGCTGCCCCACATGTGATCCCAATCTCAGAAAAACATAGTTCAGGATTTGCCACACCTCACAGCCTTAACCATTTCTTAATAACTTACCAATTTCCCAGAAAAAAACCCCTTATTTTCATTGTGCCTCATTCCAAAGTAATAAACTCCCTACAGTCATAGCTGATTTTTACATGAAAGATTTAGCTTGACTAATTTCAGGAAAACATTTCAGGTTGAATCTCTAACAAGATTCATGCTGATATTTAGAAATAAAAGAGAAGCTTACAATATTTGCATTTATTGGCTGTCAGAGCAGAACTTTACTTATCTGAACCTCCTGACCATATATTGCAGTTTATATGCTAGCATTTGCAACTATTATTTTTCAGGACAGTAAGCAATGTTTCCTTACTCCAGTGAAAAATAAACAAGAAAACCTTCAAACAACTGCATCGTACAAAAGGGTCATTCATGCAATTCTTGAGTTCATGCTTTTGATGTTTAAAAACCCTATAATCTCTAGTGACCACTGATTCCTGTGGTCAAGTTCATAAAACCCATAAATTATACACTGGTTTGGCATGAAAAGTCTTTTAATGTAGTTACTTGTCCTTTGTGCAATGGAGAGAAATTAGTTGATTTAAAGGGCATGGTTAAGGAAAAAGATAAAACCAACAAGAAAACCAAATACAGACAACCCCCTCATAAAAAGAAAACACAAAAAGAGGGAGCAAGAACAAACCAGAAGCTGAGCTTTCCCCTCGCTGGTCCAGTTTGTTCACCTATGGGAAAGGTGATGTTGCAGTAAAGAGCAATGGGCACAAGAGGCAGGCAATGCCTTTGTTTGGGAGGCAAAGACTCACAAACAAAAAACTATCTAACATGTTCTTGTGAGAAGCCACTAAGTTTTCCAGATTTGGTAGTAGAAAAAGCAGTTTCATTGAGGTTGCTGGAACTGCTGCCAGTAGATATTAATCACAGCTTGGTTTCTATTAAGTAAGTAAACTACTTGCACAGATCTTTAAAATAAAGTTAGAACCGTGTATTATTTTTGGAACTTTCAGTTACTATGCTGGCATTTTTGAATACCATTTGAATGCTAAATCTATACCAGTTTTTTTCACAGATGAAATAACATTTTTCAATTATAGATTGAAGGCTCTAGCAAACTGAAGGGGTAGTATTTTTTACCAAATAACCTATCTATGCTACAGAGGCACCTATCTGGGGACAAGTTAGGGTCCTTCATGGTCATTTCAGAGAAATAGAAAACTCCTGGGTGAAGGGTTTTCCTAGAGCTGGGTAGAGATGTTCAAAAAATGAAGCAATAAAGTAGATATTCAGTAAATAACAAGCATTTTTACACATACCATCTCTTTCAAGGAGACTAAACTCAGCACATCTGGGCAATCAGTATTAAATTTCAGCTTTAGGCCCTGATCAGGTGAAGGATTTCAAAAAGCAGTAATGAGAAGAAGGCATTTTCCTTAGTGTTTGTTCTCCTTGTAATGGAGTTGTAAGGCACTAGATGAAAATCACAATTTTATTTCTAAGTTACATTAATACTAAAAATAGTAAGACCAAAAATTATGAATGGCATAGTTGGTTTTTCAAAAAACAGATTATTCACATGTTTTTCTTCAAGTCAGCTTTTACTTTGATGAGACAAGGATACCAAGGATGCTTTGATTCCCAGTACACCAAACCCTGGTCAATATACTTAACCATTTACTTGGTTGGGTTTTTAAAATTTTCTTAAGTTAGCTCATTTTTTTTCTTTTTCTTCGTAGTTATTATTTAAATTTTTTTGAAAAGTTGCTTTGGTTTGAAATAACTGAGCACAGGGATTCCAGAATAATGGAGATCCAGGCATGCTTGGAAACCATCCAGGTGCCACAATTTTCACCTAAACAGCTTGCTGAGCAGGTCAGCAACTTGAGGACTGTGATACTGCTGAGTATGAAACTAGAAACTAGTTACTGAGAGGCTATAAATCACAACTAAAATTTAGGGCCTACTGAAGAGATTAAGAAAAAGAAGCATGTGATGCTTTTGGCATCCACAGTGCAATAGGAGCATTGCTTATAAAGGAAAAACTGTTAGAGCATTAAGGCTCTTTTCGCCAAGATAAACCCAGTACTGTAGTTAGCTTTGTGGTTTATAAAGTCTCTGCTTTATGGTTTATAAAACCTGATGACTGAAGTCTGGAAGAAGTACAAACAAATATTCCAGTGTTAGGCAAGTACTTCAAAAGTTTCTGGAGCTGGTGGGGGAAATTTTATGTGAAAGGAAAAAAAACAAGTAACTAGTGCAAAGAAATGCTAGTGTAGTTCTAAATGCTGAGAATGAGGCAAATTTTATTTCCTGAAAGATATCTGAAAATACTGAAAACAGTTTTATCTGGATTCACGTTTGTGTATATTTATAGATATATCTTCGTACAGAATGTAGAAAAAAAGTCAGTTAAATGCCAAAGATTGGATCAGCCATAAAAATAGTGATGTAACTGTTCAGCATTGCTATAAGGATACACAGATAAGAAGAAATAAACACAGAGTTTATTTTACAGAATTCTGTACTGTTAAATAAATGAGATTAAGGAGCAAACTGGAGCACTAGCCATTGCAACTGTAGAAGTGTCTGCAGCATTCTAATCAGCTCTCAGCAGGACTCAATTCCAGCACAGCTCTGTGAGAGACTGAGGAAAATATTATTGGTTCAAAAAACTCAAATGTGCGTTTGGAGTTGCAGGGCAAGGAACTCACTCAGCAAGGACTATGAATTTGGAAGCACACAGGGCTGTTCATGTCAGGGCCCCTTTCTAAAATTAACACCACAGTGGTGCCCTGTGCTGTTCCCTTTTCAGCACTTCTCCAGCAGGCTTACACTGGAATCCTAAAACAGCCTCAGCATTCTTGAGGACCAGGTATGCCCAACCTGAAATTCAACACTCATCCTTTGTTTCATGCTACAAAACCCTTCTTTGATGGTTTGCAACACCTTCAGATCAGTTCAAAACATCCCGAACTGTTACTAATGCATTGTACAGGAGTACCAGATGAGGCTCTAAGGAAACCCACAGGTCAACACCATGTGGAGTGGACAGATCCAGTCTGCTCCATAGGGACACAGTCCAAGATGACACATGTATGAACATGCTGCAGGACTTTTTTGTGTAAATAATGTATTTATTCCTGTGTGAATATATGATAGAAAATACTGTTGTTCACAAGCAATAATAAAAATGTTCTACTCTGTATGACTTGCTACATTCACTGCACAACTCAGTAGTATTAAAAGAAAAAGCAAAAACATGGAAACATGCAAAATTTCAGGCAACAGAACCCTGATCACTACTTAGTTTTAGACAAATAAGTTAGGAGGCCTTCAGTTATTCATCCTAAGCAGTGGAAAAGCTCTTGTGCAGCCCCATATTTCTGGGCAAAGTGCTTGAGAATTCTGGAGAACTGAGAGTTTGAAAGAGCAAATCAGTGAGAACATGTGAGAAATGTAACAGAACAGCAGAGGAAGCAAAATTTATGTTTGAAATGCTGGACAATACAGTGGGGTGTTGATAGCCTGCGGAAAGAAAAAACACCCTTACAAACCTGCTAACTGAACTACTGTGATCTTTTTCTCTCAATAGCTGGATATGAGAAAAAAAATATATGTTTAGATGATAAATTGAAAGCAAGAGCACCAGAGCAAAATTTGTGAAATGCTGTACAAAATTTTAAATAGTTTTTGTTCTATCCACTTTTCTAATAAACTTGCTCTTTTTACTTTTGCTTGAAACTTTCAAGACCAGAATGTTTTATCACCATTCCCATATATTTACACATTATTTCTTTTCCCTGCAACTTAAGTAAACAAAAAACTCACAACTACTATCCCTAAAGAAGTACGGAGCATATACATATGCAAGATTTTGACTTTTAAGATTATGTTTAGATTTATTATCCTTCTATTTGTAACCTACTTCACATTTTTTATTTCATATTAATCTGACTACAGTCCTTTAGATACTTCTTGACCAATGAAACTGAAATTAATTCTTATGTACAAAGAATTTGGTTTGCTTCCACAGGAAAAAGAGGTAACGCTATTCTACCATAGAGCCTTTTAAAGGATTATATTTCTAATTATTTAAAAAAAAAAATTAAATCTTGATGTAAAAGGAAAGCCTAAGGAAATACATAAAACAACACGTTTTTACCTTCACATCACTGCATAAGAAGTATTGAATCCTACTTTAAAGAAGAAAGGTGGAGGAAGGGAATCCTACATAACTGATAAATTAAACATCTTGACTTAATACCTTTTTTAAATGAATGACTAAACAATAAAGCATGATATAATGAATGCGTGTTGTGGGTGTGATGAGGGGGTGTAAGTGAAGGACAACTGAAGTATTTCAGTGGAAAACAAGAGTAAAAATTTTGTATTTCATCATTTCATCATTTCATCATTTCTCCCAATCACAGTGATTTGATATCAAATAAAAAACATACAGTAGATGCTCTTCTGCAATAGTCACTACATGCATACAGACATACATTTCAGAACATGTGGGATTAGATTTTCATGTTTATCCTTTTATTTCTGGAAGAAGCAACTAACTCCCACAAGTGTCAACCAGCTGTAATTTTTTTTTAAACTTACAGCTGATTGACACTTGCAATAGGAGGGGTGACAACAAACTACTTAGAACTCTGTTTAACCCTCATGAACATTACCAAATGCTGACTATAGGCATTCTGATGAAATACTTGTCACGTCTAGCATCACATGATCATTTTGGTACGCTAAGGAAGTATCATGGAGTTCAACAATTTTAATCTTAACTTTCTATAAGAATTTCAAGGAAGAGCCTTTAGGCTTGAGCAGCCCTCAAACACTTTCACACTTCACTCTTATCAGTTTCAGGGAGCTGCTCAGGTATGTCTAATGGAAGATTTGGGCATTCAGACAAATTAAAATAGTGATAGGCTATTGTAGATAGCTATATACAAAGAATATACATCTGCAATAGGTGAGAAGAGATTAGTGATTATGCCACTGTTAATAATTGAGAACCTCTGCAAACATGTTAATAAACTTAACACTCTACTGAACGTGCTTGAAAATCGACATGCTGTTTTGGCATTTCAGTCTATAGCACTTCAAAAGATACTTTCAATTTTACAGATTTATTGAATATGTTATAGACAAATAGATTTCCCATTCTATTTTTATATCCTTGCTATAACAAATCTATAGGTTTTTCCAGGCATCATTCAGTCCCAATTCAGTTGCAATGATGCACTTCGCAGAAACATGTAAAATGAGGCACGGCTCTATATATGCAAATGTAGTGCATCTCTCTTTATCTTGTAAATGTTTGGAACCTTTTAAAAAATTCCTTTTTTTTTCACTAAGAAGAGTTGATTGTAAAGGAGCTTAGGAATGAACAGTGGAAAAGTATTATTTTGTGCTGCCTTTAGTCATCCGAAGGGGGAAACTCACTTTTGTAACTAAGTCTCCTGATACATGAAAGGTTGACTGGAGAAGGTAACCTTGATTTACTATTTGCGACTAAGGTACTATGTATATTTACAGTCCTTTAATTATAATTTCCTTTTGTGTTTAAACCTTGTGATAAGGACAGATGTAATTCTCCAGAGTTCAAGGCATACTTAGTCCAAAGATGACTTTCACCCTGTTATATTTATCTTATGTCTCAGGTGTAGAACATCTACATTTCCCTTGAAATAAAATTATATTTATAAGACTCCAGTTTTACAAGTTGAAAGAATAAATATATCAGATATATCAGTACAGGTATGATGGATTTTCTATGCTTACACTTCATAGTCTCTTTTTCCTTCTTTTTATTTTTTAAGAAAAAAGAAAAAGCCACCTAGTTAAACAGTTTAGAATGCAGTGATGTGAAAAATCCCTCAGAATGAAGAAATGATATATTTTTCTTTCTGCACATCTGCTCAAATTCCAAGTCACAATGAAGAACCTATAAAAATTCTAAGTCAGTGGGAGAGAAACATTTATAACTGTTAAAGCACTGCTGAATCAGTATTATCACTACAGATATCTTATGGATAAGGAAGCATAGCAATTATAGTTGCAGTTTCCCAACTGGGACATGGGAACTTATGGGCAACAAATAGAAGTGAGAAGACAGCCCAGGCTTGTTTCCTGTAGCTTGTTATCTTCATGCTTTGTTCAAACCTCACAAAGAATGGAGGGTGAACCTGGCCTTTGCTGATGTCAATTGAAAAGTTTTGTCATTTACTTGAAAGGTTCAGAATTACTTATCATCTTTCTATTCTTTTTGACTTTAAAAGAATCTTTCCAGTTAGGAAGCAAAACCTTTTTTTTTGTCTGAAGATGGCCCTAAGCAGTAAGTCAAAGAGAGGAGATCCATAGTACTCATTAATTTATTGGATCTATTGAGCTTGAAACCAATACATAAAACTTTAAAGTGGTCATTACTTTTGACTTCTGTAGCTAGCAGAACTTCTGTAGCTAGAAGTAAGACTGAGAAGTTTCTCTGAGGAAGAAGAAAAAATGGCTCTCAGTGAGAAGAAAATTAATGGAAAAGAAGTGTGTAGAAGAAGAAAAACAAAATCCAGTTTTGGTGATTTTTTTTCTCTGCTTAGGTAGAATATTTTTGACTGTGCTATGATGAAATTAACAATACTTTCCAGCCTTTCTGATATTTTCCTGTAGTCTGGTAGAACTATTATTTTTTCTAAGTTCTCAGTAATTTTTCATGAATAATCAAACTCATTATAAATATTTAAATATTAAAAATAAAATATATACCATATTAGATAGAACTAGCTGGTTCTGAGCCAGCAATATGACCAGGCGACTAAGATCATCGAAGAAATCCTGACCTGTGTAAAAAAAAAATTGTGCAAATAATAATGTATAAAAAACAATGTGGCTAGTGGGACCAGGGAAGTGATTATTCCTCTGCATTCAGTGCTGGTCACACCCTGAGTATTGTAATGTGTGCAGTTCTGGGCTTCTCAACTCAAAAAAAACCTTGAGGTGCTGGAGCTTGTCTAGAAAATGGTTTAGAGAGTGATTCTATGAGGAGCCGCTGAGGGAGCTGTGTCTGTTGAGCCTGGAAAGGAGGAGACTCAGGGGAGACCTTATTGCTCTCTACAGCTCCCCAAAAGGAGGAGACTCAGGGGAGAGCTTACTGCTCTCTACAGCTCCCCAAAAGGAGGAGACTCAGGGGAGAGCTTATTGCTCTCTACAGCTCCCCGAAAGGAGGGTGTAGCCAGGTGTGGGTTGGTCTCTTCTCCCAGGCAACAAAAGACAGGACTTAGAGGATATAGCCTTAAACTTACCAGAGGAGGTTCAAGTTGGACATCAGGAAGAATTTCTTCATTGAGAGGGTAGTTAGGCATTGGAATGGGCTGTACAGGGAAGTGTATGACCATCCATGGGAGTATCCAAGAAACCCCAGGATGTGGTACTTAGTGCTATGCACTAGTTGGCATGGTGATGTTTGGTCTAACATTGGACTCTGTAACTTTTCCAACCTGAATGATTCTATTAGTCTAAAAAATTTCAATATTTTTAGAGTAAATCACAGGTCATATTCTTTCTTTCTTTGTTTTCTAAGAAAGTCTTCAACTGATATCAGTGAGTGCACATTTCAATGTTGAGGAATGTATCTTCACATCATCCTAAGTCTATATCCAATTTGCATAGTACGTCAGACTTAGAAGTTTTCTTGTGACCTGCAATATTGGTGTGATTCTGGACAGGCAAATTGATGCAGGCAAATTGATTGCCCTTTACATCAGGCATATCTGATGAACTAGAAGTATCCATGGAGCTTGGAAAACTGGTTCCCATAGGAATGACTTTTGTCATCCTTTACCTTTTTTATTCTCATCTTTTTTATCATGTCTGAAAACTTTGGTTTCAGAGAGTTTATTTAAACACGGGGCAGAAGAGATGAGTGTGAAGTGAGCAAATACAGTCAGAAATATTCTAATAGAAGATTCACTTTACCCTTGGTATGATTCTTATAATGAAATAAAAACCACATGTTTAAGGTATCTTTTCCCACACTCAATCTCAACAAGAACCCCAAAATCTCAGCACAAATTCTTTTTGGCAAGCAATAAAAATAAATGAGCTTCAATATATACATATCATTATAACATTTAAACTGTCTCAGTAAAATTCTGCTGTATTAAATTGCATCACAAGAAGAAAGAAAATGAATGATTCAAGATCAAGCATAAAAAAGTAAGCAGCTAAAGATTTGCAAGGGACAACGATGAAACTATCAATGTAATTCTTCCTAATACCAGCATCACAAACTTATTTTAAATCTGTGCAGGAGTTGCATGCAAAATATATAAAAATGCAAGAACTATGATGGGATTAATGGCTGCTTTTTCTGCAGAGAAGGCACATTCTTCAGAAGAACCAGGCTGACACACTGGAGTAGGAAGAAGTGTCTCTTAAATTGTTTGAGTTGCCATAAAGAGTAATAAATGCTGAGTGAGGCACACCCACACATAGATCACTTTTTGTTTAAAATATTATTTTTCTCTGGAATTCTGTATCTGCTGTTAAAGTAATGGATTTTTCATTTGAACACGGCTGTCAGATCATTAAATACCACTACTCAGATAGCCAGGACAAAATACATTGTTGCCTTATCTGCATGGTAAAACAATTTGATACTTGTGCAACTATGCTTTGCAACCAATCTACAAATGAGAAAGCTATGGAATACAATTTTATGAGATAAGGAGTGAAGAATAATGCCTTAAACTATACTCAACAAACACCTTTATGTAAGCTAAATGGCTTTGTTGCCAAGTTTACTCATATCCTCCTTCCTTAATTTTTATTGTCATACAAATCTCTCTAAACCTGTTCTTTCCAAAAGAAAACCTGTGTATGGTTCTGAGCAGAGCTTTGTCCAGGGATCATTTCTAAATACATGACTATATATAACTAGATTTGTTTTCTTTGCTCTGCTCAGTCCTCTAACACACTTTACACAGGTAGTCTGCTTGCAAATACTCCTGCCTGCCCTCAGAACCCTCTTAAGGGGAGGCCAACCTCACACTCCCTTTTGTGCTTTAAAATTTTCATGCTGAGGACTGCAGTACACTGTATTTCCAACACCCCAACCTGAGAAAGCACACAAAAAATGATTCCTTTGTCTTAGGGTGGCATAGGCATTGCAGAGAGTCAGAACCCTGTGTGATGCAGCATGGCAAGTCTGGTCTGGTAGCCATGAGTGATGCCCTGCACATGAGCCATTCTGCACTGCTTGGCATGGGATCAGCCCCTTGGGGTGAGTGCAGGTGCAGCCAACTGCTAGAAATGAATCCAAGGTGAAAGCAGCACTACCAAGTGTGGCAGCTGAAAACAAGATTTCTGCTACCTGCTCTGTTTGTAATGCTATCATGAAAGACTTCCATCTCCTTGAAATTTTGGACATTTTCTCTTTGAATGTAAATATTCATGTCTGTACTCAACATCACTATAGTCCACACCTCAGCTGCACACACTTAGAAAAATAAACAAACAAGCAAATAAAACCAGAAAAGGCACATAAAGAAACAAAGTCTACCATATTGCTCTGCAGCTGAGATTTCTAAGACAACTTGATGTAATTACAGTGCTGTCGTCTACATTGGAATGATACATGAGTGTGCTATAAGCATATACATGTGCACAAAGAGACGGTGTAAACTTACCCATCTCATCCTGAAGGTACCTATAAAGCTATCAGATGAGTGGGGTATGAAGTATAATCAGCCCTGGTTTCTCCTGGCCCATTCACTTTTAGGAGGAGTGAAAACCTCATCACTAAAGGAATGTTAAAACATGGTAAGACATAAATTTATACCCTCAGAAGCATACAGTGTATGCATACAGTTGGATGCATAGTTAGCTATGGAAGAGTATGAGAACAGAATTAAAAAGATGAAATCTTACAGAGTGTGTCTGATAATAATCTGAATCTGCAAACAAAAACTGTCTGACATTTTGTAATATGAACAACCCAACTAGACCTTTCCCTTGCTGTTCCTCAGCATGTCTACACCTCTACGGGACAGCTTTCATTTCATGTCTCAGTGTAGACCATGGCAAAGATCACAAAACAATTGTCCAAGTGAAAATGGAGCCTCAAGCTCTACTTGGTTTTGTGCCTCACCCACCAATAAGGACTGCGCTATGTGGATACCCCAAGGAGCCAACTCTTATGGTACCAGCACCCCCAGGACAGTGAGCACATTCAGCACCAACAGAAGCACTTTCACTGCTCCACTTTGGACAGAGAAGCTGCATGTCTTCACTGTGAGCCCATTGCCCAGTGTCTGCAATGCTATTTCTCAGAGATAATAAGTTGGACAGAACAAACTACAGGACTACAAGGATCAATAAAAAAATGAAACACAACAACCAGAAAATAAACCATATGAAGGAGCACTAAATGATCTAGTGCCATCTACCAAACAGAAAATACTAGGTACATGATCAGTCTCTTCAAGTACCTACAGGGTAATACTATAGAAAAGAAAGAAGGGATTTATTTAGTCTCGAAAATTATAAGGATTGGCCAAAAGCAAAGAACAGAAAAGTGGTAGAAGTAAATAAGAAAAGGGTATTAACGTAAAGATCAATTTGTTGCAGAAATAAGCTCCTTAAGGGCATTTGGTCAAGGCACTATTACTGCAGATGCTATTACAAAGGATAAATCATTACTTGCAATGATGTGACATGGTTCTGCAAGGGGCTAAGGAACTGCCCAGTCTGATGGTTTTTAGCATTATTATCACACAGATAATATCATAGATACAGCTCACTTGCCCCTAGGTTTCATAATTTGTTTGTAAAGCAGGTCTAAAAAATCACCAGAGATAGGAGAGATACCATTAATTTCCACGTCCAGCTGCTTATGATTTTAACATCCCAAGACTTTATATATATTTGTAACATTTCATTGAAATATTACTGAGTCTAATTTTACACCAGCTTGTTATGCCCCAGGATTGAACTATTTATCAACACCAGCTAGATGATAACCACAAATTTCATTGTTTTAAAGTAACTTTTTCAGAGCATGTCTATTTCTTATGAAGTTCCTATTTTTGGAAAGAGTTTTTGTTTTTTTTAATGCTTCTGAGAAGAGGCAAATAATGTCTATAGAAGTATAAACTGTTGAAAAACAACCGTTAAGAAGGAAACAATTTTCCTTATTTATGGATAAAAGTTTATAGATGAGCCTTTACTTCAGGAACAATTTTTTGAATGAAACAAAAGGGAAATCTAAATCCACTAAGTCCTGATCATTCCTTCAACACTAACAAGACCAGCATTTCATTAAATTTATGAACATAAAGTCCTGCGAGTGTACAGATTTAAATTATAGGATTAAATAAACAAAAAACTTTGTGCAATGCTATGAATTTATGCTCCTAGTAACAACTAAATCTTTTGTGTTTAATAGGCTATTAGGCAGATCTAACTGACATTTAAGTGTTGTGCATTCTTTTGCAGAAACTGTAATTTCAAGTGCATGTTCTTGGTTATAGTGATAAGAAAGGACATGGAATAGGGATCACATGAAAGTGTCCACATGCCAAGCCCTTATCACACAACCACAAAGGTAACACAACTGCTTGGACTGTAACTGGGCTGTGTCAGTATGAGAGTAAAACTTATTTACAGACTCCAGAGCCTGTAAAGGCCTGGTACAAGCAGCTAATAACTAGCAGCACAATGCCATTGGGCTAGCTAAGATCTTCAAAGACCATATTTTGGTACTTTTCATAAAGATGATAGATGAGGTTTGCTTTCTTTCTACTAAACATGTGGGGTTACATTGCCTTCAAAGCAATATTTTCTTCACCACTTCTCTCATGATGCACTATCAGAATATAGCAAGAACTAATTTTTTATCCTTTGAAATAATACATTATGATCACTTCTCAGCAACAAGGTCATGTAGGAAGACCTGTATGACCATGTAGGAAAATAACTGTCCCCAAAACTTATGCTTAAGTAGTTGTTACTCTAAATACTGTTAACTGAAAGAAAATTTGATTTGTTATGCTCTTTGTGTACACTTTCAAACAAGTATCATACTCTTTAACCTTGAATCAGGTTTTAATATTTGTGTCCTGGTTGCAGTTAAGGTCGATTAAATTTCTTCTCAGTGGCTCTTACAGCACTGTGTTTTGGATTTGGAATGAGAATGGCATGGATAACACACTGATGTTTTGGTTTTTGCTGAGTGGTGTTTATACTAAGTCAAGGACTTGTCTCATGCTCTGCCAGTGAGGAGGAATGCAAAAGAAGCTGGGAGAAAGCACAGCTGGGACAGGTGACCTGAACTGATCAAAGGGATAATCCGTACCAAAGAACACCATGTCCACTCAATGAACTGGGGGGAGTTGCCCAGAAAGACAGCCAGTCTGGGTTTGGGATGAGCAGCTCTGGCATCATTCATCAGGTTGTGAACAATTTCACTGTTCATCATTTCTTTATTTACTTTTGTTATCATTATCATTATTCTTATTTAACATTATTATTGTATTTTACTTTATTTTCCATTATTAAGCTGTTCTTATCTCAACATAAAAGTTTTACTTTGATTCTCTTTCCTGTTCCACTGGGGTGGGGGAGGTGGGCATGTTTGTGGTTAAACCACATTTGTGTCTTTATATCATCCAGATATGTTTTACAGGTGTAAAACATTAACTTGGTGTCAAAGAAAACATTTGTTGCCATCTATTTTCCTAAATATATTTTAGAAATTTAATACAAATTAATGTAAACAAAAGTACATGGAACCTAGATGCTAGAAATAAACAATGTATCCTGGATATGGTAAATTTGTGACTTAGAACAAATCTGTGAAATTAAAATGTGCTGTTAAAGAGTAATGTTAATAAGTGTTGTTGTTTCCATTACATGACGGAGATTTACCTTAAGTGAACATGTGCTGAAAAAATGAACTAGGATTGCTGATTCTAATTAGTGATTAATTTAGAATTTGGGTGTTTGGGGGTTTTTTACCTTTTTTGGTTGTTTGGTTTTTTGGTGTTTGTTTGTTGATTTGTTTTAATTAGTTTGTTGTTTTTTCTGTTTTGTTGTTTCAGATACATCTTCCAGAAGAAAAAACACTATTGCATATATTTGATATTCTAAAGCATGTTTTTTTGCTTCAATGTATCAGGCTCAAAATGGCTTCTGTCATCTCATACCTGTGCTGTGTTGCCTGATATATACTCCTTCATGTGCACAGCTCCATCTAACACTGGGGAAAAGCAGCATTGAAAATGTTATTCAGAGTTCTCAGCAACTTGGACAGATGTACACCAAAGAGATTACAGCACCAAGGACATCAGACAAGAGCATCTGTAGTCTGTCAGCTTTCACATGGACTTAATAGTTTAAATGTTTTGGCTAAACACATATAAGGTGCTAATCTCAAAAAGGTGTTTTAATTAATTGCAAAAATTATTTTGATGGGAAAATAGGAGGGCACTGCTGCAAACTGAAATAAACAGCTTAGGCAGGGAAAAAGCATAAAGAGGTTTAGAAGAAGAAGAATTGTGAACTAGATACTGGAGCAACCAATAACCAAGAACAAGACAGAATCTTACCAAGACTTGGAAGTGCCAAGACTGAAGTCTTGGCTAGATGTGTGATCTCATTTGCAAGCTTGGTAAAGAAATCTACTTCATGTCTTTCATAGTTATAATTCCTCTTGATTCTACTTAGAATGTTTTTTTCCTCACACACATGCTGCATGTTTCATTTCAGAACTGCTTGCCATTATTAGAACAAACCTGCACAATATTGTGTAGTCTATAATCTGTTTCCCACAATTTAATCAAGGAAGTGTCTCAAATCTTCTTTAGAAAACTGATCACAAGGTGAGTTGGACAGATTTTTCTTCACCTTTACTGAAAAAAATTATAAAGGAATTAATACATACTGTATTTCTTCTCTGTTTTTAATCATGGTGATCTAAGCAGATGTGAACATATAGCCATGAGTTATTTTTTCTTGGGAACAGAAGAAATAAAAGTTGTCCTAGTGTTGTGGGCTAACCCTGGTGGGCAGCTAAACACCACACATCTGCTCACTCACTTTCCCCATCCAGCCTTCCCTGGGATAGAGGAAGAGGAAAGGAAAAAATAAAAGAAAAATAAACTCCTTTATATCAAGATTTTTAAAAATAAATAAATTATTAAGGAAAAGAAGAATATAGAAGGGATTATTTAATAAGCAGAAGAAGAGACAAAAAGAAAATAAAATAAAAATTATGCAACAGCACTCACTCACCGTGTTCAAGGGGTAGATAAATGTTTGGCCAGGCCTGAGGAAAAAGATGGCTAACCTAAAACTTCATCTCTCCCTTTTTATTGCTGAGCATTATGTTGCATGGTATGGAAAATCTCTGTGGTAAATTCAGGTGATCTGCACAGATTTTTCAATTTATAAGCTATTGAGCAGTGACCAATCTATTCACGGGGGGAAGGTGGGGAAAAGGAAGCAGAGTGAAAAGCAGAGATGCCTTTGAAAACAGTACTTAGCAAAAGATAGATTATTAGTGTCTTATCATTACTGTTTTGGTCAGAAATATTTAACACAGCATCATAGGAGTTGCTGCAAAGAAAATGAACTCCATCCCAGCCAGGTCTAGCACATACACAATATCAAAATACACATCCCAGCACATTCGCAATATCAAAAGTTATTAACAGGTAAATTAATTTTAATTTTAGAAGATTTTATTGGGTATTTCCTTTCAAAATCAGTACAGCTATGATTTTAAGCAGGGGTATTGAGGCTGTATTTTACAAACTTTCCATCTCCTTTCATATTTTAAAAGAAGCTGAATTCAAACTGAGGTTATCATTTTTGTGAGGTGCTCAGAGGTGGGGAGGAAAGAAAACTCTGGAGACACGGAAAAACTGTAACAAGTAAAAATAATTTTTCAGGTTTAATTTTTACAGATTAATAAATTACTGAAAGAACTGCATTTAAATATTCTACTCTTAGCAATTATGCCATCTAGCCTTTCTTTCTGATGGCTTTAAACTATGTATGGAATGATATAATTATGAGTGCTCTCTGATATTGCACTGCATAAGTTTTCAACTAAGTTTGATAGCTGTCACACAGAAATAAAGCCTATTTATTTTAATTAATACATTTATTAAATAAGAATTAACAGATTACCAACTAAATTGAAAAGCCAACCTATAATTATCATAGTTTAAAACAGAAAGTAAAATGTATAATCAATTAAAAGCCTAATTCATTAATATAAGGAGAATTTCAGCAACTCTTTTTTTCCCCCTGCTTTTGTAGTTCTTCAATTATAAAAGAATAGGTCAAATTATCTTGCTTTTCAATGATGTTCTTGTAAAAGTTACATGAAATTAATGTGCAATTAAAGAAAGATGAAATGAACTTTTAGCTTTGCAGGGCACTTGTGTGGCTCCTAAGAGAATAAATTAGGGAGTAAAAGCCAAGGGCTTTATGTCAGTGTGGAAATTGATTACTGCTAAGCAAGAGAGTACTAAGCAATGAATAAACTAAAGTGTGATTTTGAAACTTTTTATTTTAGTGGAATTCATCAAAGTTACCATCAAAGCTGGCACAGCTATCTGTCTTGCTTGACCTTAGGAGATTTTTATGGTACATAGTATCATGCACATTTGTGTGAGCAGCTAAACCAAGCCTTAGATACTTAGTTACTGTGACTAAGCAATCACGGACTACACCAGGAGCTTTCACACCTCCCTAGGATGTGGGTGTCAAATTTAAAGTACTTAGTGTTTTCTCTGTCTATATACCTTTAAGTGTTTCTATTTCTCTTTGTATTTTTTGGGTTCACCCCTCAAAACTTTATCCTGGGTTCTGCTGGCAGCAGCAATATGGGATCAAGAATTGTGTGAAACATTTCCACTCTTCAACTGGTTTCAGCACTCCTGCTCTTGGTCATCATTTTAAGAATGATGACCCTTCAAGCTTGTTCCCTTAAAAACACCATATTCCTCATTTATATCCAGAATGTTATTGACTGTCACCTTTTGCATAAAGATATGATAGAGGAACATTACCACAGTTAAAAGTAGCATGTTTTAAATGTAATATAAAATTTACGCGTTTAATAGGAATCCCAAAAATCGCAATGATAATTATAGTGTCAGTGATTGAAAGGATTTAAAGTCACCCAGACATCACTATATTCTCTTCCAGATTTCTCTTACAATTTCATCAGTCCCAGCTAGTATTTTCTTTTTTTTTTTTTTCCCAATTCACTTCATACTTAGAAATTTAGAGCACTATGAAGCACAATAACTGAAATGAGTAAATGACTCTGAGACAATCCAGGGTGAAATATCTTTATAGCAATAAGAATCAGCAATTATATTGTTGGATAATAGAATTAAGCAGCTTGTGAGCTAAATAATGCAAGCATTTATCAAGGAAACATTTTTTTAAGAATATCCACAGTAACATCCTCAAAAAGGCACAACTTTTTGGAAGATCCAAGGAAGAACTTCATTTAGATAAGCTTTTCACATTTTGCAGATTCATTATGACAATAGTTTGGTATTTTTATTTGAGAGGCCCTGCTCATAGTATCTATCAATTTTTTAAAAGTAGTGAATAACATTACTTAATATGTTTGCTATTTACATAGAGAAAATAATTCATTCTGTTTAGTGTATTCTCTATTTTTGTCTTAGAAAAGGATTGGTATCTCAGGCTGAACTATCATGACCCCAGATGAATAAATAGGATAGCAAAGAGCTATATTCACAGCATTTAGATCTCTGAATTTATGCTTCAATGAAACAATCTTTGCCAGAGAAGGAATTAAACTAGAAACTGCCTCTTAAGGAAGGGATAGAGAAATCCATTAAGTATCAGTAGGATTTTTTGCTGTTTCAGGAAATGTCAACAAATTAGCTTTTATTATTTGTGCCTGAGACAATTACAAGCTTGGTGATGTTTAGAATAGAACATAGTTTACTGAAAATAATTAAATAAAATGCAAAAGAATAATTTAAAAGAAAATATTTAAGGTAATGTAATGAAAATAGAATTAAAATACACATAGCAATAGTTTAATCTCAAAGCTACTGAGTTCAATATCTATTTTAGAAAGGGCAAATTCATCTCATTTATTGGGAGAGAACTAGAAAAAGAAGCACATTGGTGAAGGGTTTAATTTTCCACTTTGAAAAAGCAAATGAGTGTTTAACAACTTCCTTTTGGCAACAAATTCAAAAAAACAGTTAACTAAAAATATGATTAGCTTTCTTTAACTGCTGCCACCCAGATCTTAAATCTTGCATTCGTCTTCTTACCCCAGTTTTAAAATGAAGTCAGCTGTGTCTTCTGAATTCAAGCTGAGAGCATATTTGAGCATACCTTAGAAGGCAACATCTGCTGGCCTCACTCTTTTCCAGCACAGGGTGCCAAACTTATGATCAGAATGAAATTAAAGAAAATGAACTTTGTATATGGAAAGAATAATTTTAACTTTCTTTCATTAATTTTAGACTTTTCACTGTTCATTTCTTTTTAATGTCTTGCCTATCTGTTTATGAGATAGAATTAAGCTTCCTTATTCACCTGCTCTATGCTGCTTGCTTCATCTTTAACTATCTCTTTTTAAAAATCCACTTTTTTATTGCAGCCATTAACAGCCTTGCCTTAATAGAAAAAAAAAACCAGAAATGGAAATATGTAGTGTCTGAAATATTACAGTTTTACAATGACACAGCACAACTAATTTCTGGAGATCCCAGGCAAATCACAATCCAAAATTACAAATCTCTGTCAAAATAGTTTCAGCATTGCTTCAAAGATTTATTGCATAGTTTAAAAACACAGGACTCCATTATGACTTAACAATTACAAGTAAAACAGTATCTATAGTAAGGAGAAATTAAACATTACATATAATAAAATGTTAAGCAACAGCCCATGAAAGAGACTAAAAAACAAAGGGAAATCTGACAGTGTAATCATTTAAATCTCACCACTGTTAAACTCTAGTAGGAACAGCAATGATGCCCTTAGCAATCATTGAAACACCATACTGCACAGGACAACAGCATCAATAAAAATGAAACACATTCAATAACTTCTCTTATTTATGGAAAAGCTAGAGTGCTGAACATGCATGTAAGAACCTGTAGAAAACATAAAATTTTTTAGTAGTTGTATTTAAAATATGTGTTCAAGCTCACATGTTTACCGAAGCACACTCAGCCTATAAATATGCATATTATTTAAACTTGAGTTCCACATTTCTCAAACACAAGATTATCCTGAGGTTCATAAGAGAAGCTCTTTCACTCCAGGTTAAATTATAAAATATCTGTATTTCAGTGGGATGATAACTGTAATATTTCAAATGGAAGGGATAATGTTTGAGTTGAATACTCAGATGAAATTAAAAAGTGTCAGTTACTCATGAGTTTGAGTTGTGGGCTGGTAATAGAGATGTTTTTCAAAAAAAGAGGTAGTCTGATGATTTCCAAGTTGCTACGTCATTGCTGATAATGCTCCAAGCTGTACAAATAGCAATAAACAAATCCCATCCCTATGTTCTCCTAGGATGGACATTAAAAAAGCCTGTCACAATTGCAATGAAGAATCTATTGAATGACTGTGTGGGAGGTTTTACCAAAGCCAGCAATATTCTGTACAAAGGTCTTATCTTACACTTGCTTCTGTATCATATTAATTGGTTTCTTATCACATCAGCCAACTCCCCTCTCCCTAATACCACACAAAAGTGAATAATGTGTTAAAACATTGATAATACTTTAAGACTTATTAACGACTTTCGTGAGATTAGCTGCTTCTTTTTTCACAAGAGCTCAGATCATACAATGTCAAGCACCTTTCATAGGCATTAGTTTAAATGAAATCATTAAGGCAAGAGGCAGGCCAGTGACATAAAAGTCTCACTGTTTAGGCAACTTCCTAAGTATATACATGAGATCACAGAGAGGGTTTCATAACTCATATGATAGATTATTATGTTTCATACAACAGTCAAACAAAGGGCAGCCTTAGCATGCTCTCTTCACAGTGCAGCCACAATAATAACTTGGGTTCCTGGAATGCCTCTGTTGATATGTATGACTGTAGCATTGAGAGCTGATAATATCCACAGTCCTTTTCCTGTATTTCCAGCTAGTTGCTCTCTGATAACTGACCACAATATTAGCATGGTAGTAAAATTAAGGAATGCATTGGAGCAGATGCAATCACTGACAAAGGGTAGAAACGGGGCTTTATAGCTGCCTTTTAGTCATTTGGATAAGAAAAATATTCCAAGTTGAATTACCATAAAGTTAACATGAAACAAAATTTCTGAAAAAGAGATGCCAAATGTTCTCACAGAAACACATCTCTAGGCTTTAAGAAAGTTAAGGGGAAATTGCCAAAGATGGAGTTCTTGTAACTGGATTGGCAGGATGCATTACGTTGTTCTGCAATGATAATGGTTCATTTGCCTTGGGATCCACCAGAGCACTGGGAGGGTCACCATAAGATCAGCAAAAGCAGATGGATACGAGAAACTTTGTATGCATCTGTGCTTACTGTTACGTTACTGAGTATTAACAAGATTTTAACAAAACTGTATATAGGTGTTATCAGCACTGCAATTTAACTAATAGTTATTATAGTATCACAAAATGAGAGAATATGCTGAGCTGGAAGGGACCCATCAGGATCATCAAGTCCAAATCCTGGCCTTGCATAGGACTAGTGACCCAAGAGTCACAGGATGTGCCTGAGAGCATTCTCCAAACTCTTCTTGAACTCAGAAAGGCTTAAAACTTGCTTTTGTTTTGACTAGTCAGTACTAATATTGATTAAGCAATTAGCAAGTTCCTGGTGCTTCATAAGGTGCATTCCTCAGTCAACACAAAATTCACAGGGGATGGCATGTGTCCACATAAAAATTTTCTGTAGAATACTTATTGTATTTAGTGTGTACAAAACATTTATTTAGCTAAATGTAAGCTCAGCACAGAGCTTTACCTGTGACTGTATAAACATTATGATCTGAAGCCCTTTTGAATCTTCAGACTTTTCTACTCTCTGCTATTACCTGTATTAAAATGCAGGTAACAAAAGGATAAAATTAACCCAAAGGAATTTATAACAGGTATCTCTGTGGGGTGCAACTTTTTCTCAAAAGAGAGAGAGGTGGGAACATGTAGATGGAGACACAGGCAGGGTTTTTACTCAGCTGTCACCCTGGAATGGCTAGCATGGATGAGATACTGCAGAAAGAGGCAATGCGTCAGATATACACAACTGACATAGTTTACTTTCCTTTAGGAACAAGAGTAGAAAAAATGACAGCTATGATTTTCTAAAGCACAATCTGGTCTCAGCTCTCAACTTCTGAACAGCAAGAATTGCACTTCGTTTTTCTAGAGGCAAAATTTCACAGCAGTATTTCTTTACCAGAAGCTGCAATAGTAGTGCAGTCTTGAAGATTGAACTACAGTCTTGAAAACTGTGGCAGTGACCCATTATCTAAAGTTTCAGCTCTAAATTTATTTCTTTTATTTAGTCAGTTCTCTTAAGAGGTCTTCTCTGTAGCATTCACCCTCTGGACTGTAGCAAAAATAGGACAGACAAATCTTTATAGACAATAAGCCACCTATGAATCCCTCCCTTTCAAATACATAATATTTGCATATGAATGAAAACAGAAGTATACCTCAACACATATTTAAGGAATGACTTACATTATAGTGGCCCAGATTTTCTATTTATCTAAGTTTAGATAGCTCTTGTTTCTTCTAGTTAAGATTGGGTTTGTTAATTTTTTGGCGTAGCATTTATTTTTCTAGAAAAATGCCTAGTAGTAGGAGATGCAACAGACATTATATAATATTTTTAGCAGCAACTTGGAAATCAATGGATCAAAAAAATCAGTACAGAATCCCCTACCAAACCATCCAACACATAACCAAAATCAACAATGCCAAGAAATCAAATAGAAAAAAAGGGCAATTTTTCCAATATATATTTATTGAGATGCAGTTAGAAAAGAGTTAAGATGGAGACTAAAATTGTCTATTATGAAAAACAAACATTTGACCTAATCTTTCTACTGTGATATAAGAACCTTTTCTTGGTTCCTTGTGTAAATTTCATTTCTAAGAACAGATAACATCTAAAAAAATGTATGTGCATGCCTACATAAGAATGCATAAGAATTACCTATGTATTTTGTGGCTGTATGTATGCATTCATAAATACTTACATGCACATACTTCATCAATGCCAATGGTTTATATTGATATAGTCAAAGAACAATATAGTATAAATCTGTCAGTGTTCACATGTTGCAATCTTCGCTGCAGCGTTGTTCTTCCCTCTCTGCTGGGGCTCTTCTCCTTTCTCTGCAGCACAGTCCTTTCTATCTTCTCAGGGGCTCCTCTTGGGCTCTTGACCCACCCCTATTTATCTCAGTTACCTTCACGAGCTACAGCTGCTGCCCAACTAAGGACCCTGCAGCTGCAGCTCGTTTGGAGTAACTCGGACCCACACAGATCCCACAATACAACATATATTCAGGCCCCCACATTTCCCCCCTTTTCTTTTAACAATAATACAATTACAATACACATACAGTTCCAGCTCTCAGGCTGCCACAGCTCTCAGCTGTCCTATCTTCTACCACTTCTTGTTGTTACATTTCTAGTGTCCCAGCTCTCTGGCTGATACTCCAAAGTCCCAGCTCTCAGGCTGCCACAGCTCTCGGCTGTCCAGGGGATTCCATACCTTCTCTAGTCCCAGCTCTCAGGCTGCCACAGCTCTCGGCTGTCCGGGGGATTCCATACCTTCTTTCGATGTTTGGTTGTGTGTTCTTCCTCACACGGGGTCACCAGTTGTTGCAATCTTCGCTGCAGCGTTGTTCTTCCCTCTCTGCTGGGGCTCTTCTCCTTTCTCTGCAGCACAGTCCTTTCTATCTTCTCAGGGGCTCCTCTTGGGCTCTTGACCCACCCCTATTTATCTCAGTTACCTTCACGAGCTACAGCTGCTGCCCAACTAAGGACCCTGCAGCTGCAGCTCGTTTGGAGCAACTCAGACCCACACAGATCCCACAATACAACATATATTCAGGCCCCCACAATCACATACTTCTGCAATTTAATCATCATTAAAAGCAATAGAGGTAGAGAATGAACAAAAATTTAACTACCTTTATTTTAATACATCTTGTATACACAAGTAAGAAACTCAGAGTAATAGTTAAGATAGTAAGTAATTATATTGTATGGTTTTAGATTTAGGACCACTTTCAAGACCTACAAGTATTTCTCTGATAAGAAAATTAAAGGTATTCTCTTTTCCTAAAACTGATCTCTGAACACCTGCCTTCAGTATCACACCTTGCTCAAGTATAGTACACTTGCCTACCCCAGTCATTTTCTATCACTAATCTAACATCCCTGTGAAGAACCAGCAACATATTGGCAACCAACTACCATATTTCTATGGGGGCTGAGTCTCCTCATCTGTTTTCAGACAAATAGTCAAAACATTAAACCATAGTGACAACATGGGTACAATTAATCTTATCTCCTTGATGCAAAACCACAATGTCTGCAACAAACGAATCAGTTCAGTTTCCCTCAGAATCAATGGAGAGAAATAAGTGCTGCTAGCATGGAATTTATTTGATCTATTAGATACCTGCTTTAGGATTAATTACTCCTAGAACTTCCTTTCTCTTTTGTAGCCTGTAATCAGAGTCTAGATAGGTGATACACATGGGTGCTGCCTGTAAGATAAATGCCATTCCTTTTTTTGCTCTGTGTCCCTACTCCATTCTTTGGCATGTTGATTTACATAAAAGGGTGAATTTAGAGTACTCACTCCTGATAAAGAACAAAGATCCTGTTCATGTGCCTATTTAATAAAAAGTTCAAAGAGGGACAACCACAATGAGACAGAGCAACAGCCCAAAAGAGTCAATAAATGGATCTGTTTTACTTACTCCAAAGAGCCAGTTCCAAGTGCCTGCTTTGCCACATTCATGTCAGTTTTCAAAAACAATTTATTACCCATTCTCTGAAAGTAAAGTAGTTCTCAGAAAAATAGCTGTTATGTAGTAAACAGGTCTTGCTATTCCCTTGGAAATTTTCAGAAGTCTTAGTTTTATTAAATGCAGACCACAAAATGTAAAAAATCTCAGAAGACTTCACAGAATAGAAAAATCATTTGCCATTGTGCTGGGTTTGGCTTGGACAGAGATAATTTTCTTCACATTAGATAGTATGGGGCTATGTTTTGTGCTGAAAACAGGGTTGATAACACAAGGAGTGTGTTATGAAAGAGCAGTGCTTACGCTGAGGCAAGGCCTTTTCACTCCATCAGTGAGGAGGGCAGGGGTGCACAAGGAGCTGGGAGGGGTAACAGCCAGGACAGCTGACCCCAACTGACCAAAGGAACATTCTAGATTATACGGGACTGTGCTCAGCATATACCCCTGAGGAAGGAAGAAGGAAGCAGCGGAATTGATATCCTCCCTCTTTCCAAGTAACCATTGTGGACGATGGAGCCCTGCTTTCCTGGAGAGGGCTGAACACCTGTCTGCCCATGGGAAGTGGTGAATTAATTACTTGTTTTGCTTTGCTTGTGCATGTAGCTTTTGCTTTACTTATTAGAGAGTCTTCATCTCAATTTATAAATTTTCTTACTTTTACTCTTCCAAATCTCCCTTCCACCCCACTGGGGGAAAAGTGAGCAAGTGGTTTTATGGGGCTCAGTTACTGGTGGGGATAAAACCAAAATACCCATTCAAACAGAAGTTCAAATCAGATTTTGAGAAAACAACAATGTGCCTCACAATAAAGTTCAGTAACTGCTGTGCTTCATCTTTTCCATTCAGAAAATAAATGTATCTTACATTTGAATAACTCCTTCAGCCAAACCTGCAGTAATGGAATAATGCCAAGGTCCTAGTTTGTCCCTTTGAGCAGGATGGAAGTCAAAGCACTGGAGCTAGCTATATAAATGAGAAAAGATAAATGTATTAACTGATATTTAAGGTGACTTTGACTGCCAAGAAACAACATTAGAAGATTCTCACTCTGGCTTTGCCTTGGCTTGATGTCAAACATGAATACAGAGCCAAGCCAGCCACAGGTGTTGAACTGTAATTTAACTTTAACTTTCATTATACTCCTCATCACATTGTGGCCAAAACAGTCGACCTGCCAAGTCTTCAGCTGGAACCAAAAAAGCTTTTAATTGGCCACCAAGGGTGAAGACAGTAAGAAAGAAGTCCTGTTTTATTTCCCATTGGGAAACTGAAAGTCTGATATTATAAAGTACAATGATGAGGTACAGAGTCCTTCCATGTTTTTGGCTTCCAACATATCAGTTCCAAATCACTAGAGTAGGCAGAATATTTCCTTCATTTTTTATTTATACAAAAGCTAGGAAAATAACTATGTTTAGACAGTCAGTATTAATCCAGTCACACATACACAAAATAAAACCAGAAAGCAAACCTAAAACCAGCCCTTCTATCACCACTGCCTTAGTATGTTCTATACTAAAAATGATCCATTCCCTGTCATTCCCAATAGCTTTCTACCCCAGCCTGCTATTAATCTTGCAATCTGTTCTACAGAGAAAACTTATACCAGTGTGGACTGTTTTTTTTTAAAGTCAGTAGGGCAATAGCTGAGACAAAGAGAACAAGTAGTTAACCACCAAATCACTCAGTCATTTGGGAGGATCCTCAGGTGCAAGATTCATTCACCTAGGTTAGTCTTCAAAAATCAAATTGAACATACAGTCTATGCTGCCTTTATAGTTAAAAGAAATAAAAGGCCACTTTCAAATTTAGGTTAGTAACACCATTTTAAGATGGAGTTAAACCATTGTCTGAAGGTACCTAAACCCACTGCATACAGAAATAGCCTGGGAGAACAGTTTGACTGAGAGAAATAATTGCTAATTATCTATGTATGTATTTGTAAGTGAATTCACTAGGAACGGTACAATTTTTGTTCTTCCACTAAACGAGAAACAAGTAAAATGACACATCTACTGATTAAAAAGTAAAAATATCTTTTTTTTCTACCTAAAGCAGAACAAAATTATTGCAATAACAATTTTTTTCAGTATAGATTCCTCATTCATTCTTTCCTCACCCTAAGCTTGTGACACTTTCTGCTTTTAAAACCTCTCTTTCAAATCCTTTTAAATATGAGCCACAAGAAAATGGAAATTCTACAGTTTTGATGTACAAATATCATGCTTTTCATGGCATTAGTCAACATATATTAGATATAAGAAAGTTTTTTTTACAATGAAAGTGTTGAAACACTAACGCAGGTTGCCCATGGAGGTGGTGGATGTTCCATCTCTGGAAACATTCAAGTTTAAGGTCTAGTTAAAGATGTCCTAGTTCATTGCAATGGGTTGGACTTGGTCACCTTTATTGGCTCCTATGTGAGTGCTGTCTGCTATAAACAAAAATTTTGTGACATGGAAAATTTCTCAAGTCCAGAAACACCAAATGCTCAGCATTTGTACATGTTTCAAGAGACAGGAAACTCTTGGAGAATGGTGGCCCCTCTTTTGCTTCCACAGTCTTGCTATAAAAAACAAATGCTGTTCAAAGAGCAGAAGTTTGAATTCAGATTCTATCTCATCCTCTCTAATCTCTTTAAAATATGTAGATTTCAATGTTTATTACACACCGTGAGTGCTGTCTCTCCTTGAAAAACAGAAGAATTTTTTCTAACTTGAGTATATTTTGGCAAGAATAACTATTTACCTGTCTAAATACTAACCTGTGTACAACATTCTTACTATTTTCCCTTCCAGCATTTGGTTTAGAAGCACCATTTGACCATCCTTGAAACAGACAGTTAATTTTCTCATGTCAGTTTTTCTTGTAACTCCTTACCATCCAGAAAACTACCTTTATTTATGCCCAACTCCTGGATGCTCATATATCTGCTAGCACCTGAATTTTGGGCAGTGGGTTGTAGTGATCTCATAAGTATGTACTCTTGCTCTCTAACAGTCTAGGAAATAATATTTACCCTCACTGAACCTTTCAGCCTGTACCAGAAAATTTAACATAGGCTGTTCAGACCTCCATCCACCCTTGACTGGTAATATTAATAATAATTTATTTTGATCAGTATTACTCTGTTGGCCAGAATGGTTTCCATGGTTATCAGGTGGTACACAGAGCTGGAGCCGATTTCATCAGCTGTAAAACAGCATTAGAATTATCCTACACTTCTGATTATATCTTAGGACTGACTTTTGCATACTGTAGCTCAGAAGCATAAAAAGAAGATAGTTTTAACTATGAAAAGGCTTCCATAAGGAAAGAAACTTCCATGACCTCTCCTAATAGCTGGTGCTCTTGGAGATGTTTTGGAATGGTGGTTTTGGTTTTTGGTGAAATTTCTTTTCTTTGGCTGCTTGGTCTTAAGGTTTATTTGTATTCTGGTAGGAATGTTGTGAATTAGAGGATTTTTAAAAAAGGAATGAAATATGATGAAGAACAATTAAAATGAACTTACTGTATAACACTGAGACTTTTAGTCATTGTTCCATGTGCTAATGGGAGCAGCTAAACTGCTGCAGGTCTCAGAAATTTCATGTCAGAGAAGACCATGCACCTTCAAAAACAGTAGGTTTAAGTGTGAGGATAGGTAATTCCAGCAGCAAGGACAAATGCATTTTCCAATCCATGTTGTAAACATTTCTATTGTTATTATTATTATTTGCTTACCGATTTTCCATTTTTTTTTTTTTTTTAAGAAAAAGTCCTTGGAAAAATTCAGTTTGACATTTTTTATTCCATCTGGTTCCCCTGGTATAGCAGTAGTCTGTGTATGATAAGCATGCCAAATGAATACTTAATCCTTATTTTAGTGGCAAACCCAAGAGTTGGTTGATGCATGTTTAGAATTGATTGATACATGTTTAGAATATTAATTAAACTTGAAAAAAGGCAGATGAAAATTAGTATATGTGCTTACATTTATCACATAACAGCTTAATTGAAAAGATGGTGGCATATTTACAGTAAGTACTCCTAGAAGCTCTAGATGGACTTAGGAGTGAAAGAAGGGGGGAAGGGAATAACCAAGAGGTCATAAATAGCACAGTGTTTATTTTGCAAATGAGAAAGACATGAAATAATCTGAATGGAGGGAAAAATGCATTTTTTGATGAGTCTCTAGGATAATTAATTTGCAGCTTTGGCTCAGATTTGAATTTTCACCCTATAGGCCCTTGCGTACACACACCTGATTGAAAGTATTTTTATTACATGGACCGCTATAGCTGTACCAAAAACCAGACATCCATCTTTAAAACCATGACCATATAGCTAGCCAAATTCAGACATCCATCTTTAAAACCATGACCCTTGCACTAAGGCATGTAGTCAATGACAGGAAATTACAAAAGGGAATGATAATGCATCTTTTCCTTCTAGTAACGACTGTCGACATTGTTATTAAATGACAGAGGAAAGACATCAAAATATTGCCAATCTGTAATTTTTCATGTTTGATATTATGAAAAGCTTAAGGCTACTAAAATTTGTGCAATAAATTATGGAGTGTGCCATAACACAGTTAGAAGTCAGCTTCCTAAAAATACTACTAAACATTATTCTAGTTCATGGAGCATAAATGCTCAGTGAATGCACACTATGAACATGCTCTGCAGCCAGGAGATACCAGGTGGTGGGCAGAGGTTTGAGCTGCAGAGCTGCAGGCAGATGCTGGCATGTGGAAGGCCCCACAGCCAGATTCCTTGAATCCCAGACTTGTGGCTGCAGGGCTGCCAGATTGTCACTGCTCTCTGCTCTTGGAGGAAGGAGCCCCCAGTCCTGGGCTTAAAAGCTCTTCAGATCTGCACTTGCGGTAAGGATTCTTGGAGCACCAGAAAACTCCTGCTGCAGAGACAAGACTCTAAACCTGGAAATCTTCCAAATTTCATATGAGACCTGAACCCCCAGGATGGTACATCAAGAAGCTATAACAGCTAAAGAACCATTCTGATGATTATGGGGAAGCAAGCATGGCTGCCTGCATTTTGCAGGTCTAATTTTGCCTGGAGGTGAAGTTGTTATTTACTATTAGTGTTATTAATTCAATGCCCAAGAGATACAGTCAAATTTAAGGACCCAAATGTGCCTGATAAAATATAACCTTGGAAAAAAATATTTTGTAATTTTGTGAAAAATAAGGCTTTAGGACAAGGCTCGGAAAACAGTTAAAACAGAATGACTATGAAAAAGAAATGAGATAAAAAAAAGAAGGAAAATTAGATAGAACACTTTGGAGTACTAAAGGGCATAAAGACTAATACTACTAAAGGGGACCATGACTTTTCAACTTCTGACAGATCATTCGTTTGCATGTGATTCAGTTCATTAAAACATCCAAATGAAGCATCACTGTGACTGATGGTATTCAATTGCTTATGAAAATTGATCCTATGATTGCAGGACACTTTCTGTTGGACAGATATCTGTATTCCAACTGACAGGCTCCTTGACAGTATCAAGAGCTCCATGAATAGAACTCAAGTGGAGAAAACCTTTAAAGAGATTTTAATTTCTTACAAAAAGTTTTTTGGTTGGTTCTTTGGTTGGTTCTTCTCTATTCAATATAAATCTTTGAATAATGTTTCAGAAGATACTCTTCATAGCTAATCTCAGACTGGCATAAGTGATTACCCCAGCAGAAATATGGTGCTCAACAGTGTTTCAAGAAACACATGTAAAGGATGGGATTCTGCATTTAAATCACTCTCATTATTCAAAACCGACTTCTTTTGGACATGGCATTTTTGAAAAGCTATTCCAGTATTTACAGAATTTCATAAATGCCTTTATCCTTATAATAATTTATTCTGAAATCAGCCCAGACTGCCAAATAGTAATTACAGACAAACTTTCATCATGAGCAGTCTCATTAAATTCATTATTATTCCTAACACAACTGCAGATAGTTGAAACCCTAAGTGTCTTTTTGAATCAGGGCAAACCTAAAGTAAAATAATTTGTATAAGATAAACTGGTAAGGCTGTAAGGGGGGACCACTGTGTACTAGATTTTAATAAAAGGACAAAAAGCTTAGCAAAAGTAGTCATATGCTTATCACTCCATTTGTTTAAGAGGGAGGACAGAGAGCGAGCAGCAAAGGAAATGAGTTCCAGATTTGCCTCGTAATTTGCAAATGCTGGGTAATTAACAAATTAAGTTTAATGTTGCAAGGAAAAGCACAGAAGAAGGACAAAAGTGTAACATAATTAGAAGCACATTAGAATGAAAAGACTGAAGACCTGATCCTGCATGTGTTGAAGGCAATAGCAAAACTCCATTATATTTGACTCAGGCAAGATTGAATCCCTTAAAAAACTGTCATGTTTCCAAAATACCTAAACAACTCATTCTAGCAGCAGCAAAAGCAAACAGATTGTTCAGACATTTCAAATAGAATACAACTAATAGCACCAGAAGGAACTCAATCATATATGTATTAGTGTGAGATATAATGTACCATAAGCTATGCAAAAATCTTTGAGGACCTTTAAGTGGGAATATTTCAGGTGAGAGGTAAATCCAGATTTATACTTTCCTCCTATCCACTTAATAATAATTGAATTGTAATGGAAATATCCTGGGGAAATTTGAAAGAAATGTTTTCATGTGAGATTTATCTTACTAAATCTACAACTAAGACAGAGTTTTTTATACACAGTAAGATGAACTATTATTTTTAGAATGTGATCCTCATTTATTACCAGGTAGCTGTTAGTAATAAATTGACTCATATCCTAGAAAGGCCCACTTCTTTTCAGTAACTGATGAAGTAGTCTAAGTAAAAAGTGAAGCTGAGTGAGTCTCACAAGATAAGTAACTAGAAATGGGGGGAGAGGGAAACCGCATCATGGGGTTTAGAGTACGAGCACTAATCCTTCATTAAGTTGGTTAATCACTACTGAAAATCTGGGAGTGGGGACTGAAGACTTTAATTAATAAAAGCCTCTATCATGACCTGTCTCGTAAGTATCATGGACTGAGATTTGACAAGTGATCCTTCTTTATTCACACAGAAATGTTGGGGACCAAAGACCTCTTTCACCTCTGTGCTCTTTTCGCAGAACCTTCCTTCTCACAATTTAGCCTTCAAGAGAGCAGCCTCAGATGTACCCCTTGCCCCTTTAGGGGCAAGTTGTGCCTGACCAACCTGTCTCCTACAACGGGAGAACTGGCTGTATGCATGGAAAGAAGAATGGTGCATGTGACATTCTTTGACTTTAGCAAGGCATCTCTGGCAGTCTCACACTGTACTCTTACAGTCAAATTCATTAGCTGTGAACTGGATAACTGCACAATTAAGTGGGAGAAAAATAGGCTGGATTGTTGTTGGTCTTAAAGAGCAGTGATGGCAGTCAAAAAGCCAACTTTTAATACTATTGGGGAAAATATTGTCCAATGACTCTTAAAAACTTGGAGGATGAGAGAGAGGACACTTTGAACATATTTTCAGATGATACAAAATTAGGAGGAACAGATGATATGCTTCAGGGCAGGACTGTTATTTGGAGGAACCTGAACAGGTGTGAGGAACAGGCTGACAGCAACATCACAAAGTTCAGCAATGTGTAAAATCCTGCATCTGGGAGCAAATAATCCCATGCAATGCTATAGGCTGGGTCCTGGATGGAGAGAAAGCAGCTTGACAAAAAAAAAGGTCTGAACATTCTTATGAAAGAACTGGACAGGAATCATGTGCACCCTTGAAGCACAGACAAAACCTGACAACCTGGATGCATTAGCAGAAGTGTACTCACCAGGTCTAGGGAAGCAATCCTTCTCTGTAGTTGTGAGACTACATCTCAGGTGCTGTGTCCAGTTTTGGGCTCCCCAGCACACAAATTATACTGGAACTGAGTGGGCACAGCAAAGGTCCTCAGGCTGGTGAGATGAGGGGAATGGAACACATGGTGTGCAAGGAGAGGCTGTGAGAGGCTGCAAGGTCCTTCTAGGCTTAAGAGAAGGCTTAGAGAAGACCTCACATACCTTTTGGGAGAGCACAGAGAAGATGGAGCCAGTCTTCTTGGAGTTACATGGTGACTGGTCTAGAGTCAACAGACACAAATTGGAGAATGGGAAGTTCTGGCTCTGGTTAAGTACTCTCTTGCTTCTGAAGACAGAGAAAGCCATTAAGATTTTCACTGTTTCCTACATCTGACAGAAGCATAAGTGCAAGATGAAATCCTAGTCAGGCCTGCCCCTGGGTTACAGAGAAAGAGTTGGGCAGACTGTTTAAAAATCTTAAATAAAAGGAAAAATACATAAAAAGTAAATAGAAAAGTACGTATTCTATGTGCTGGCTCTCAGCAATGCCAAAAAATTCATATTTAGTTCAGATAAGGGCACTTCAAAGAAGTCACTTAAAGAGACTTGATCAAGACTTAAGGAACCAGTGGAGTATGGTAGCCAAAGGGAAATCAATGTCTGGATATAGAGTTATGAAAAATAAAGCAGTTATCTGAAGAAGTAGCAAATAGAGGCATTGCAAGAGCTCTTGGTGGGGTCAGCAATATATTAGAAGGCATTAGTTCCTGTGTGATTTTGTTTTAAAGTAGTTGTCCACTGCAAATAAGCCAACCAATTTCATCTAGAAGTACACAGTCTAAGGTAACACTGCTTATAGAAAAATACTCGAAAATTTTGTCTTGCAGGCTGCCACTGAAGGTGACTCTTGTTTGGTCTACCATAGAGGACTATTATCAGCTTCTGTCATCCATCCAGCTTCCTGTCAGAGGACAGGAGCCTAATATGAGAAAATTAAACCATGACGACAATCTCTTTAATGCAGTTCAGAAAGAAATGTGTGTTCGTATATTAGGAATAAGCTGCATGAGCATCTGTTCTTCTCTGTGAAACCTCCTGAGTTTAGTTTACACATAAAAGGGACACTAGGCTTTGAATAGGAATATGATCTGCTTTTCTAACAACTGGATGGCCATGGAGCTCAGTAATTTCAAAAGTAACTGCTTTGTGGTAGTATTAAGTATTCAAAAGAACAATAAAATAGTAAGGCTTGTAAAAGGAGTTTCACAATTCAATCCTTTACACAATGGAACAGCTACAGTTTTAAGATTAATATAGGTCTATATAACTCTGAATACAAAGCTATGCTAAGACTTTTCTTCCCTGAAATTGTAATCTTGAAGTATCTGCTAACAACCAGTGTAATTCAATGCCTCTTAAATTTTTTCTCATTCACATTTTAAATAATATGCTACAAATGAAAAATCTATATACCCTAACATAAAGAGCATCAGAAATCAGTACGATTTTTTTCTTACCTTTACCACTGCCTTTTGTTGTTGGTAAATCCTAATGGGCAACTAAGCACCACAGAGATGCTCAGTCAGTGGGAAGAAAAAAGAGGAAGGGAAGAATGAAAGCATAAAAAGAAAAAGCAGACAAAAACCCTGAAGGAAATGAAGAAGAGAGATGCAAACAGAATGAAAGAAGAGATGCAAAGAAAATCATTCACCATGTTGCAGTAAGTTTTCAAAAAAAAAAAAACAAAACCAAAACCAAACCCACATAATGTTTTCAAAGCTTTTTTTGCCTTTTATTGCTAATCATGACTTTATATGGTATGGAGTATCTCTGGTTGGTTCAGGATGTCTGCAGGATTGTGTCAGCTCCCAACCCATCGTACAAGTTGTGTGCCACACAATTGTGTGCCACAGTGAGACTCAGAGAAGGTCTTCTTGCTAGCACCTGTTTCTTATCAACTATTATTTGAGTATTGTTTTGGTTATGAATTTAAACCACAGCACCATATGAACTGCTATGAAAAAAATTATACCAGCCAAGTACATCTTATTTCCTATCTCTTTCCTTCTCTTTCTTTCCCTTTCTTTCAAGAATTGCTTCTCCAGTTGCTATGATTTTGACTCTTTTGCTCTTAGTAATATAGTATATATAACATGTATATATATATATCATTAAATTTCACTTCTGCATGCTAACTCTGCATATAATTTCTCTTTTTTAGACCAGAAGGCTGGCTCTTTATGTTCTAAATATAAGCCTGTAGGAACAAACATTCCTATGACCAACAGAGAGGTACAGTGCAAAAGTACTTTTTCTTGGTTTATCACTCGAGTCTTTCCTGAAATAGCTCACAAATATCAACAAGGACACAGCTTTAGTGAAACAGGAGCATAAATTGCAAAGCAGTTTGTGAAGAATTGGCCTTCAATCCTCAAAAGAAGTTAATTAATGACATTTTTATTGTTGGAAAAGTACTGAATCAATGAAGACGTTGTATTTGTAACTGCTTCTGCAAAAACTCTAGCCTTCATATCAGTGTTTTTTAGTGAGGTCACTAGAAAAAGTACCTGAGGTCACATGAAGAGTTTTCCTTTCATGCAGCTAAGGCAAAACAAAACAAAAATGCTTTTTTAAAACCAGATATTCAGCTAATAAACAGCTGATTTCTTTCATCACAGACCCAGATAGCTTTAGACTTTTAAATAATTTAAGCCTGGCAATATCTGTTTTTGTAGTGAAGCATTTGAAAAGGTGGAGAATTGAGGCAAAGACAGACCAAACAGGTTGTGCATGGAAGAGTTCAGGAAATCTGATTAGGAAGAGAAAATATGTGTGATTAATGTCCAGGTACTGATAAGTTTTGCCAAGAAATCTTACAGTTGCCACAATTTCTGCTGTTGTATAGACCTAGAGACAACTCCAGAGAGGCTACCTGAGTTAAACTGTGTATTTTGGTATGTTTCACACTTGAAGCCCATTGAAAGTCAGAAATGGACCGGCACCTGATAAGGCACTTTATCTGATAGGTAAGTCTGATAGGTGGACACAGCTGAGTTCACTGCAGAGGCAGCTCCTGACCAATGCTTTTTCTTTGGTTAGTTTTGTGTTCGATTATTTTTGATAGGGAAATTATCAAGTAGGCATGAGAAGTACAGCAGCCCTTTTTCCGGAGAGGAGGGAAGCAAAAGGAAGGAATGAGAAGGGAAAACTCAAGATGTACCTAAATAACTTCAGCTTGATTTACCACTCATCACCTGAGATAGTCAAATTTGAAGCTTTTGAACTATCAGCAAATCATAAAGAAGAGGCAAGTTTGGTTTTGGTTTATTTTTTTGTTTAAACCACAGTTGCTGTGACTTTTTGTGTAAGAAAATCAAGAGTGAGATTCATCTCCCTTAGCTTTATCAACCTAAAAGCTGAGTATCTACTATAAACTACTGCCTCAGACTCACTCTACATCCAGAAGGGTATTTCCAGAGGAAAATTCTTTAATTTTGAGACAGCTGTCCAAAATAGATTATATGAATTTTACTCAACAATAATTTCAGGAGTGGAGAAGACTTATTTTTGTGTAGTAAGAAGAGCCTGATCCATTACTTACCTATATGTTGCAAAAATAAAATGATACAGTGCATTCACCTTTCTCTTTGCAGGGTAACAATACCCACAGTAAAGTAAAGACTTACAATCTAAAGCAGGTCATTCTTAGGGTCAGTATTTTAATCAGACTTCAAAATGTTTTATTTTCCCACCTAATCATTCACTCCTGAAAAGAAAAAACTGACTCTGTAAATACACATAATGTCATGCTATTCTTAAATGTGTTTTTCTAAGGCTTTATCTGGGATGTTTATAAGGTCTCTATATCAAGTGATTAAGCTAAGAAACAGTTATACCAAATTTTATATATATATATATATATATATATATATAAATATATGAATATATAAAATTATTCAGTAGGGAAATGATTTGAGGAATAACTAGAAGTGAGTCTGCCCCACCCCAGATGCTGAGCACAGTGATATGGAGAGCCTGAAATATTCATGTAACACTCAAGCATATTTGCAGCAAGTAATAGCCAATTGTCCAATACAAAATGCTTGATAGGTTAGCAGGTTAGGAGTATATTTTCTGCAGAATAATTAAGTATAAATAATGTTAAAACTAACTGGTACTAAAAGTAAAATGAAGTTAAGTATTTTATTAAAAGAAAGAAAATATTTTACTGAAAGCAATAGTTTTCATTCTTTCAGTGTCTGTTGATTTGTTTGAAGTCTCAAAGAAAGCCCTATTTCCTAGTTGAACCTATAAAATCTTAATGCAAGGGATAGGAAAGCAAATCAAGGAAACAGCAGGGAATTATTTTTGTTTCCCTTGTCACTTTGTCAACTCTGATAAGCATATGAACTCAATTTAAAAGCAGTTCCAAATCCACGAGGTGTTAGTTCATTGACAGGAAATCAGTAAGTTCAAAAGATAATGTACATGTGATGTTTTTTGTGTCTATCATCCTTCCTGCCATGACATGGTCCTTTAGCTCTATGCAGAGTGACAGTCCCAGCACTGGCATTGCAAGAATGGCTCGTGGCATTCTCATCCTAAGACAAACAGAGCAGATGTTTCCAGCTACTGCTTCCCAAAATGCTAGAGTACCAGTTCATTTAGCCCTTGCTTGCATGCTTAACATTTAGAAAGTGGCAGCTTCTCTTTCACACATAAAAACTTCAAAATGCATGAACAGTGAACTACAAATCATCTTTTGTGCTCAATTTGATCAACTCCAACCATGCTGTATATATATTTATGCAGTCAGGTCAAAAGGAAACTCTACCTCTAACCTCCTCACAGTTGCAGTACAGGGGATATTTCGAATGGACAATCATTTTTACAGACCCATTGGTCTATGTTTACAGTATGTAACACAATTACTTCAATTATAATGGCTCTGCCTCTTTGTGACCTGGTTCCCTCGGGCTTAGCAGTCACAGGCGGTTAATCTGGTTTTCTGATTTTTTATTTACTCCAAGTTCCAGTAACTTTACTTTTATGCAAGTTTCCTAGAGGCTGTGCAATGGAGTGGATAGATGAACAATCTCTCATCCTCTTTAGTTCAAGCATAAACTCAGAACAAAATAAAATACTAGCTTTCCCAAAGCTCAGTTACAAGAGGTAAAGGCTGGAAGAATCACAAAGTCATTAAAACAAAACAAAATCAGGGGACCCAGAAACTAAAAAAAAAAAAAAAAAAAAAAAAAAGAAAAGGAAGGAAAAACCCCCATGTCGCAGACATTTCTTCATAGAAATCCTTTCTTTGGGATTTGTCCCTCTTCTGGGAAGCAGAGCCCCAGAAAAAGAATGTAAACAAATTGTTATCAGCTGCTGTGAAAATGTGGCAGGGGTTCCTGTGATTGGCTCTTCTTCCATGTGTACCATTAAGGGCCAATCACAGGAGCAGCTCAGGGGAGATTCCTTGAACACAGAACTTTGTTATTCATTCCTTCTATTCTATTCCTAGCTTAGCAGTCTCTGCAAGCTCTCTCTTTTTATTCTTTTTAGTATAGTTATAATATATTATATATTATATATTATATATTATATATCAATAAATCAAGCCTTCTGATCCAGGAACAAGATTCTCGTCCTTCTCTCACCCAGTGACCCCTTAAGGTCACTGTAATACCCCCAAAAAAGTAACTTGGAAATAGACATTATTTCCTGAAAGGCACCAAATGAAAAACTCCAATACAAATTTGAAGGATTTGGAGTTTGGGAAGTGGGAGGTATCTCACTCCCCATTAACATTGCTATAATCTCAGTGAGGAATAAAATAGTTACTGTACTTTGAGAAAAAACCTATGGGTAAAAAAAGCCTGGAGCTATTTCACTCATACCTTATGAAAAAATAATATTATATGCCATTACACATACAAGTATTCCCAATACCTGTCTTGTAGCAAATACATAATAGATTTTTTTTTCTGAAAAGGCTATGAACAAATAAAAGATCCTTTTAGCAGTTTGAGGCTAAATTTGAATATACTATAGGTACATATATATTTTAAAGAAATATATTATCCTAAGTACCATTTCAAGTCCCAGAAACCCACTTAAATGACCATATGGGTATCAGTGGCTGAAGAAATGTTTACTTTGCACAAACTATAATTCAGCTGAATGGTCTGCAGCCATGATTTAGCTGACAATAAAATCAGTAGCAAATAAAATGGTCTATCTAGTATCTTATTAGGTTATCCCTTTAGCTGTATCCAGGGAAGATTATTTTATTCTTGACTATGATAAATGGAAAACACAAATATAACTGGTAAATCTCCTGTAAATTGGCCAGCATTTTCTAGACAGCAATTACAATTAGGAAAGTTACTTTTAAGTGTATGTCACTCAAGCTGTTGTTGAATTTTTATTTCCTCATGTGGTGATCACACACTCATCTTCCTATGCCCACACTTTTTGCTTTCCTCAGTAATATTTTGTTTTTCTCATTTGTCATCAATTTTATTAAAAATATGCAATTTTATGCACCATATACTAAGATATTTTAATGACATTCTGCAAAGCCAGAAAGGAAATTATTAGTAACTTAGACAAATGCATTCATGATGCATTGTATCTGTTTCTCCTGCAAGCCTTCTAAATACATTTTAGACAATCCTCTTTCCTCAATAATAATAAAGTAAGCTAGTCCAATTAGTGTCACTGGTATCACTACAATATTAATTTCCATTACCCACTCTTGCATGAGATGATATGGTGATGATACAAAACAGTATTACAGAAAAAGGTGTCACCTAGACGAAAACCCTGTTAAATATAATAGAACTGCCAGTGAGAAAAGGCTTATTGAATAACACTCTTGTAGTTGCTTGAATCAAGGGCAAGATAATTTTTTTTTTTTAATATATGATGATGATTTTATTTTCTACATTCTGCTGTCTCACAGTTCACTTGCATAGGTTTTGCTTAAAGAAAGGTGGACTTCTATACCAAAAGGAGACTCAGGAATATTAGAGATATTTAGAGTAAATTCATTCTAATAGCTGTGAATGTTAATATGCTTTGTTACCACTACACAGTATCTGAATTACCACTTACACAGAGATTCATCACAAGGTTAATACCAAGACCCTTTTCTTTGAAAAACAGTAGTTTAACATTATTTTAAAATTAATGCAAATATGTAAATGTTATGCTTTTCTAAAAGTGTAGATTTAACTTAAATGTCATAAGTAAGTGCTGGACTGATTTGGGTAGTAATTAAGATCAAGCAATTAGAAGTAGAAAAAGAGATTCAAAAGGCATCAATGGAAGCCTTTGTAAATAATTATAAGAAAAAATCATATTTAGAAATAAAATAACTGTTAAGGTATTCAATCCCCTTTTTCCTTCCTTTTTGTTAATGCATTTTCATATGTTGTTATAGCTGACTTAAAAATGCATAATTTTACTAATGCATCTGGATTCATTTCTTTGGGATTCAGTGGCAGTGGTGCAATTTCCCTAGTTGCTGAAATAATTTCCTCTTCCTTGGTTAACAACGGCCTGTTTACTAATTTCCTAGAAACAGACAAAGTACTTTGTCTCTGGATATTGGTTATTATGAAGAACCTTAGCTGAAGGTCCTATTGTTTTGCAGTGCAGTCCTTAGTGGAATTATAATAATAAGGACTAAGTATGCTAAAAAGTTATTTTAACATGGGCACTTTAAAAGTGTCCTCAAGGCAGGAGGTATCTTGCTGTAAATATTCACCACAAATTTTAGTAATGAAATGGATAAAAACTTACATTTCTTTCTTAATAAATGTTCTTGTCTTTTGCATAGTCCTGAATTTTTACAAAAGCAATTTCGACCTACATATTTTAACTAGTTAAGGCCAAACTACAAACACAAGTTTTTGATTTTCCTCGAAATATACTCTCTCCTGCTGTATTACATTAAGAGATTCTGTAACTGAACCTTCACACCATGGTATTACTATGGAAGAGTGTCTTATTCCACTGAAGAACTTGATGAATGAAAGCTGCATGGGTCATCTGGCTAATTAATCCTATGATCTGTGTTTTGTGATCATGAATTTGTATAAAAGAATTATATTTTTGCCCCCTGATTAACATCAGAAGTAAATATACTATGCCATAAGACAGAATTCAATCAATAGTTAGTTTCCATAGAGAAAACAAACCTTGAGAATTGTTTGTTAGAGACAAATAATTACCATATGCAAAATTCCAATAAAAACCTTGGGCATACTTGAGATGAGAGGAAAAAGATATTTTTTTTATATCTTTCAGTTTGAATGAACCAGAGAACGCTTAATGTCAGACTCCCATCCTCCTGTCCTAATAATCTGCTGGCAATGCCCTTGGAAGAAAGTGTAGGAGGATTACTTTTTGTTTAACTACTGCGCTTAACCTTCACAGCATTTGCTTGCTGTGTTGTCAGTAAACACAGGACTTAAAGGATATGTGCTGCTGGAAGGATAGTTAAGTGCAGCATTAAGCAACTTTTCCTCAATCTTTGTGTAACTGCAGGTGGAAATGAATGGATAAAATCCCTGTATTTCTTAAGCAGAAAAACAAATTTTTTTTAAAAAAAGAGTGGAAATTAAAGACAGAGAGCTCACAAGCAAAAGTCACTTGTTTTCATGAAGATTTTTCCAAGTGGACTGCAAGAATTTATTTCACACACACACACACACACACACACACACACAAAATAAATGCTGGTCATTTATCAAGCCTCCCGTAGATTCTTAACTGATATCACATTTCTAAAAATTTTTTGCAGGCTTCTGAGGAGACAAGCCATTGGCTAAAATTACCTTTATACACAAAACAGAGAAAGAATGTAAAGATAGATGGGAACAGAGAGAATTGTTCTTAGTCCTATAACAGTCAGTGGCAGATTTATGAAGAGAATTCTAGATTTCTTAGTCATAATTCAGAGGCTTTACATTGCGCAACCAGTCCTACTCACCAGGGAAAAAAAACCAAACAACAAGTTAGCAAGGGCAGTGGGCTCTGTAGCCCTTATTTTAGTGAGAATGGATGTTTTGCTTTGAGCAGGCACTGCAGGATCAAAAGGAAGCATTGACTGTTAGGAAAATAAAGCATTCACAAACTTCATTCTTCTGTTGATAAAAAAACTATAAAACCAAAGTGAATAGCCATGAGTATGAAAAGAAATTGATAATTTAGAAATTTCTGATTATTGCATATGTGAAGTCATTGATTTACTGAAAGAAACACAAGCTTGAGTAAGAAAATCAAATGCCTTTGTAATACTGACTCACACATGGATTCACTAAAACACAGAGACCAATTATATCTTTTTCTTCTACTTACAGAATATTGACAATTTTGATTTGAATTAGCTAATATTGTGAAAGGGTTCTTTTTAGTTGCACAGCCACAGAAGCATAAAAATACTTTTATAGCATTTATTTGCCCTTGGTGAAATTCAGTGAAGGGTTCAGAAGCTTGCATGCTTATGGCATAAATTAATTTGTGCTCATCTGCCAGAGTCACAGAAAGCTGAAAATACACTTTTATGGCATTTATCCATTATTAAATACCATTCTGCTGGCAGTCAATAGAGTACTCCACAGAAACTTCTTGGATCTTTTCTATTTTGTCTTCATTGAGTACAATTCTTAAAGTATACATTTTCTAATAAATTTCCAAATGGCTTGTGATGTTTGGCTTCTTAAGGACTATCATGTTGTTTCTTTATGACACAGAAGAAGACACAGGACTTGCAGAATATCCACCATTCTCAAGTGAAGAATATCTTTTAAAAAGTACTGACATGAAGGAGAACATTTTTTTTTTTAAGTTCTGGCAATGAGCAGACACTACAGAATGAATATATCATCTCTGACCTCTCCCTAATATTTCAGTAAGACTTTACAAAAAATTTATGTTGAAGATAAGTAATCAGCTTTTAACTTGTTCTTGAAACTTTACTAACTCTTCCTGTAGATTACCATACAGAAACAGAAATGGTTTAATCATGGCTTGTTCAAAATGTTATTTGTGGCATTAGAAAGAAGCAACGAGATATTTAAGCTTTAATATCACGGAAAGAGAGAATCATTGCTTGTTAGCCTGCTTTACTGTCTCTGAAAAACTGATGTAAGCATAAAAATTGGATTATTCATTTTAGATAGAGCTATTCATTTTAGATAGACTCCTATTTCTTTGTTTATAAATTGCAATAGAAAACATACTCTTGATTTCAGCAGTTTGGTCACCCTCATGGTGAAGAGGAGGAAAAATGAATAAATAAATAAATTTAGAAAAATGAATAAATATTATCTCATCTGAATTGAAAAGCCAGTTGAAAAAAATAAAAGTGCATCAGTATAAAAATATGGCAAAACTTCTCTCCATTCTGGAATATTAATTGAAAACCATTTGCAATGAGTACACTGTGACTTGCCAGAAGCACAACTCCATTAGTGCAGCATATGAAAATGTATCCTCCTCCTAAGAGTGGCAGGGTTTATTTGCACTAGGACTGCCTTTCTTAGATCAGCTTGTGAAGAACTCACCCAGAACACAGTCTCTTATGTAAATAATACTCGGTCCAGGATAATAATTGCCAAAAGAAATCTCCAAACTTCCAACAATATCTGAACAGTCTGTATTTCACTAGATTAACTTGTAACACCTACTGCCAAAACCCCAACATTTTATTTACACAAATACAGTAGCAGAATATGAAACCAAAGCATTTTTTATCAATCCTTGTAGTTAATAATTAGTAAACAGAAGCAGGAGAGCATCCTGATCTTCACACCATTTTTAACTGCAGAAATTTCTCTGAGTTGTACAGACAAGGCTGCCAGTGCAAATTTAGGGTTTTGCTACACATTCTGTGTAAAAGTGAATCAGTCTCCTTTAAGTGGCTGCCTACATGATGGGCTAACCTAGGGCAATAGATTCCATCCAGCTGAGCAACACAATAATGCACATGCTCAAAGAGCTCTGCTCCAGGGAAGGTTGTGAGTCATGCCACTAAGTACAGCTGTCAGCAAGTACATAAGAACAGAGAGGAATGGATGAAAAGGCAAATAAAACAATTAATAGTATTCTGTGTGACTTGAAGACAAAATACTTTACTTTTTGGTGAGACTTCCATAGGTGTTCATAGTGATGAAGTGTGACATGATCAAAAGCTCTGTATTTACAAAGAATCTCAAGAAACATTTAGAGTATATTTGTTCAGACATTATTATAGTTCTGACAGCTGCTCTTCTGAGTATAAAAGTCAGGAGTAAGCTCAATGAAACTATAAAAAAAGGCTATCATTCACATTAATAGAATTAATACATGCATGCATAGATGGGTGTCAAAACAATTTAAATTAATTTACTGTTTCACTATGCAGCAGCTTCTTTGCAAGATCATGCTCTCTATTTTTCATCACAATGCTATCTAGCAAAAAACTCTTTCAGATATTCTGATGGTTAGTACTGAAGCAACTAGTAAATAAATATGTTCCTGTTGCATTTCACTTTAATCTCAGTACACACATTGAGGGTCAAACAGTGATATCTTCAGATATAAAAACGTTGCACAAACCCATGGAAGATATAGAAAAGAAATAAAGAAAGTAGAAATGTGCATCTTCTGATGCTATATTTTTTTCAAAATGTAGTGCAAATGCATTCTGACTGACTTTAAATTTTCCTGAAAGCCTCACTGCAATAGTATATATGTTGTAGTTTTCAAAAAAGTCGGTCAGTCTGAAAAATAATCTTCACAAAAAATTAGATATTTTTTTAGAGTTTTTCAATCCAAATTACTTTATTGTGTTGTGTCGACTTTTTTTACTATGCTCAAATTCTATATTTGTGGAGACTTGGTGAACTGCATACTGTCAGCCATACAAAAATTTCAAACATTTGTATAGGTGATCCATCAATTAAAAAACTCCACACCAAAAAGAGAAAAGAATGCAAGCAAACAACAAAAAAATCCCCAAATCAAAAGCCAGGAACTAGATATAATAATGAGCAATAAAATCTATGTTGTCTAAAAAGAACTGAACATAATGTGAAAAAAGAGACAGGAAAAGGTGAATTGCTACATGGTAATAAGAATTAATTATAGGACCCAGTTTTTCTAACTGGTAGGAACACCTGAAAGGCTTTACCTACCTAAAGTGATTCTATCTCAGAAGACTAATCTACAGTTTTCCAATATAGATTACCATTCTGAACTAGTGATTGGAAGAGATGATGTTGGGTAGAGTTAGGAAAACAAGCTCAGGAAAAAGAAAAATTCAGTTCTGATAGTTAAGCTGAGGTCAGAATGAGAAATTCTCATGGTAAATTTGTTAACTGAAGTGTTGCCAGCTTTAAAAGGAAAGCCAGCATCCCCTCCTGCTTCAACCCTATTTTTCTGTCTGCACTCCAACAAAAACATGCCCCTCCTGGAAGCTCCCTTTTCTCATGCCATCATTTCCATCCCATTTAAAACTTGTTCTATTGCTAGTGTTACAAACCTCAATATTCTGTTTGCTTGAGTGGTAGCCCTCAAGGCATGTGGGAGCAAACTGTAAATGCACTGTTCTTGCATTAAGATCTGCTTTAGTGATCAAGTTCAACCCAAAATTATACAGTAGCTAGACAGGTACAGCTGTCACTTTCACTCAATTACACCCACAGTTTGTGTAATTATTACTAAAATCATTTAATAGTGAGCAATTAATGCCAGGGTCCATATTTTTCCATGAGCCACAGAGTAAGGTACGATGCTTAGGTGAACATTTATTATGAAAGCATGCAGTGGTACAAGCTAAATAATGTAGATCTTCAGCTGAGAATAATTCTATCAGTTATATAAGAATAAAAAAAAATATATCCAAAGTATGTCTCAGGGAAGAAGTACTAAACTCCTTACTTTGGTGCTGAACACAGGACTTAGAAATGCCTTTGTCCAATCCTGAAAGCACAAACCTTACATCAACACCTCTCTTTGGACGCTGTAGCTGCCCAAACTACTGCAGAAATAGGAAGCTAAGGAGTATCTCCCACTGATTCAGCCTTCCCTTACACTTTGAAATCATGAAAGCCTGTGCTCAAAGCCTGTCCTGGAATGCCAGCAATGGAACAGGAACTGTGTAGGGTGCCCCAGTGCTACTGCTGGTGCCAAACCAATCAGAACATTGAGTTACAATTATAATTCCTAGCATTGCCAAGTGGGGTCCCACAAGATATTCAGAAGCTGGGCCGTTGCACCACATTAATTCACCACCACAGAAAAAATGTGAAAGCATATCAGATACCATATGGTATTTGTGGCCTTTTTCTCAGCTTCTCTTTCATCAGATTTAGAAGTATCTACCACATTCAGCACAAACAACAAATAAAGCCATTTCCACAAAGAATGTTACAATTTTATTTCTGGATTGCAGGGGAAAGACATTATAAAACAGGGCTTAGGCCTGCTATAAATGATGTTTCTGTGTGACTAGGCCTGAAGGAATAATGAAAGGCCCAAAAGGGAGAGAAAAAGGTAGTCATGGTCCAGAAGGAGAAGATGAAATTTTGGTTTCAAATGGCTGTCATCACAGGCAGGATTAATGACTTGACAGAATTTGCTGGTCTGTTCAGAATGTTTAACACTTTTGTCACAGCCTCCAGGAGTGTTTATGTGCTCTATACAAAAATAATTGACTTCAGAATCCAGCCCCAGGAGCTGGGACTGGAATAATGTTTTTTATATTTTGTCATCTTTCCAATTCTGCATTCCTAACTATTTCTATCTATCATTTTCAGGAGAAAAAGAGAAAATTATTGTAAACTATATATCCCATTGTTGTGGATCTTCAGCACTTTCAATTTATGAAATAAGATCCTGACTCATGTTTCTTTATTTTCATTCAAAAACTATTTCAATTGATCATACAAGCACAGCAGAGAAAGATGAAAAGACATTGAGAAAGTCTCGAGTAAGAATACACATATAGCCCTGTACTTGATACAATCTTTTAGGAAACACACATTAAAGTTTCATCAAATACTAAAAAGATCTAGGCATAAGGTTCTTGTATGTTAATATTTTCTTAATCAGTGGAATGTTACAGAAACTGTACAGAAATGTGTTTTTCTCTATTTTGTGGGAAGAGGTTGACCTTGAATCCCAATTTCCAGATTATGTTCACCAATGAATCCAACAAGAAAGAGAATACTCTTGCAAAGGCAGGGCATGACACTCTTCTCAGTGCTCATTGCAACTCCAATCTGAATAAGAGTCTGAGTTTTTTGTTCCTCTCTCCTCTTTCCCCATGTAAATCCATGCACTTAAGCTGCTCAGTAAAAAATGTCAAGTGGAAATCAACTACTAAATAAATAAAAACCTTTATATATTTAATATCTTCTGAATCACACTGTTTAAAATCTTATTCTTACTGCTGCATAGGTGATGCACTAAACATCCAAAGAATATTTACATTCTCAGGGAATAAGAATTCTTTGAGTAAACCATTCTCCCTTTATGGACCTAGCCTTAAGCTATCCAACAGCATCCTTCAATGTTCCAGTGTCATGCTGTAATGCACAGCTATATTTAAGATGTATATTAACACTGGTAAAATTCAGAGATACACATTTTAAATTCAGAATTAGAAATAAAACATGGTATTTTAATTATTGTCTTCCACATATTGAGGGTATTAACTAAAACCAGACTTTTGTTAATAATTGAGCCTAATACTTCCTTCTTGAACATTTTAAACAAAATGAATATTCACATTTTTCCTTAAAAGACAAGCCTTGGCTACTCTATTTAAAGATCAAGTCAGACCAAGAACTTTCTCCTAAAAGTGTTATTATGACTGAAGACAGATGAAGTAACACTTCTTCCCTTCCCTTCCCTTCCCTTCCCTTCCCTTCCCTTCCCTTCCCTTCCCTTCCCTTCCCTTCCCTTCCCTTCCCTTCCCTTCCCTTCCCTTCCCTTCCCTTCCCTTCCCTTCCCTTCCCTTCCCTTCCCTTCCCTTCCCTTCCCTTCCCTTCCCTTCCCTTCCCCTCCCCTTAAAATCTCAGTGCTGTTTCCCAAACAACTGCCTGATCATGTCTTCTCAAATTCTTTCTTCACCCATCCACTTTCACAAGATTTTTCTTGGGCATTTTACAAAACACAGTAGCAGTAAACTAATTGAATGCACACCTCCTAATTAAACAATTCTGGTGCAGAAGTTGCCCTTTTAATTGGCTTAGCAATACTCCACTATTCATTGGACCAAAGTTAATTCCTTGATGCTTCCTTCTTCTCTCATCGTGAAAATGGAGTTGTCTTAGTTAACTTCCCAGTGGCTCAGCCTGTCCTTCAGTGCAGAACATCCACGGGAGCTGTGACGCTCCTTGGCAGTGTGAGCAGCAGTGCCAAGCGGCGAATGAGCAGGCATTCAGTGCTCAGCCATGCGTAGGCACGGCCTCATGCACAGCCGTGGCCTCAGGATTGCTGCACGCTGCCTGGGCACTGCAGAGGAACTCACATTGCTATTTCCCTTTTCAAACTAAATCTCAAAATCTGCCCATCCATGGTCACTTTGCATAATGATGAGGGCTCAGTTTAGTCAGCTTAACTTCAGGTAATTACAGAGAGCACAGTAGGTTTATATAGACCTCTGTGAAAAGACAGACTCACAGATGAATGAGTCATCCTTTGGAAATGCCTGTTTCTTCACAGAGAAATACCCAGTAATTTTGACTCTTATTTTAGAGCTTTTAAGAGCACCAAAATTAACTTTAGTGGTTCAGGTAGCTGTCTTGACTCAGATGGGTAAAGCCAGGCATCAATTTACGCTGGCATTATGCTAGAGCTCCTGTTAGAGCTGCAAAGGAGTAAAGCAAAAGACAAAAAATGTTTTTATTCTACCTTGTTAGAACCAAGAAATATCTAAGCCTCAGACAACAGAAGATACAGAATTGAATCATAAGGGAAGGTATTTTAGGCAAGTATGTACTGTAAATATTTTTAAAGTAATAGTTTTTAGTGAATGAGTGAATTTTTAAGTGGAAGACTTTTTTGTTTGCAGGATTTTGCTTTTTTTTTTTTTTTTGCTGTACAAACAAAAGAAAAGAGGTTTTATGTAATTTTTTTAAATTGAAAAGAAGCACTCTCTCTTCCTATATTACAGTGGAAGTAAATCACTGAAGAATGACATAGAATTAAAAAAAAAAAAAAAGACAGAAGTTCTAGGATCCTGCAACATATTTGGTTAAACCATATTACTTAAACCACATATAGGTTGAACCTGAATCCAAATGTGGAGGCTTGTTGCTGCCTTTTTTTTTTTTTTGGGGGGGGGGGTTTGTTGTTTTTTGGGGTTTTTTTGTTTGGTTGGTTGGTTGGTTTTGTTTGGGTTTTTTTGTACAAGTCCTTACTTAATCCCTAAATACTTTGAAATAGATTTTTTTATTCTCCCCGTTTTTAATTTCAAAAAACCCAGCCATAATTGGAGAAGAAAGTAACTGAACACTCTCACATCCTCTATATTTATTCAGATTTGTGGCTAAGGGTGAAATTCTGTCCCCTGATGTGCATCTCAGGAATGATTTAGTGTCCAGAGACTTGAAAGACCACAGCCTCTGACTCATTAATTTTACTTCAACCCTGTTTTCCCAAAGGAATTTCTGTCTTCTGATAGATTTGTAGAGAGTTTTCTTTCTCGAAATAGCACACAAATGCATTTAACCTTACATTAGTGACAACATCAAAGTGAAAGATACCATGAAACACTTCAGCCTTTTTCTACATAGAGCAAGTTTGACAATATGTTTCTTGGCTTACATTCTATGAAGAACAAAAAGAAAAATAAAATTAATCACAGAAGTGAAGAAGCATACATAGATGTTACACTCTAGATGGCATGTTCTTCAACAATGGTAAATACTTGATTTCCCAATCCTCCCTCTAAGGGAACATGAAAGAGAGGACCACACTTTATTTTAACCTAGAGACACAGGTCTGCTGATCAAGAAATAGGAGTGAGTAGCTCAAGATTCCTCCTAGAAATAAACTCAGGACGAAACTGAAGTATGTAGCCTCACCCATAAAATGGCATTCAATGTTGTATTGTGTCTCAATGTTGAAACAACCTAAGGCATATATTTCTCTTCAGAGAGGGAATAGAAACATGGGTCTATGTTTCCAGCAAGTTCCCATGTTTTCTTGGGTAGATTTCATAGGCTTTCTTGCAATTCACATTAAAAAAAATATGTACTCAAATATTTTGTTAATATGGGTGATACCTGCTGCAAAATCACTAACAATGTCTCATGAAGATTTCACAAGTAAATTCATTAATACTTCTGGATTCCAAAACAGAAGGCTAAAAGCCAACAAAAAGTATTTCAGAAGATGATAACTCCAAATTAATTCTCCAAATTAATTTTGCGTCAAAAATACATAAATGTAGAGTAAAAGAATTTGAGCCACAATTAAACTGCAGAACTTTTGTCACCACAGTGGTGTTTATATATTGCAAAGCTTTACTGTATTAAAGTTAACAGGAATGTAAACAGACTTCCTCAATTTCTCCCAGACATAGTGAATTTCTGATAATAGTCTGTCAAAATATTCCACAGAGATTCCTCTATTTGATTTTTAGGTAGATGTGAAAGCACTTATTTTTCAAGATTTGTTCTGCTACAACCCAAAGAGACTAGGGTCACCATCTCTCAATTTTCTATATTTTACAGCATTGTTAGCATAATTTCAATAATGTTTGCTTTGATCTTGATGCAAGACCCAAAATCCTGAAAACTAGTCAGGACGTCTTACTTCACGTATATCAATGAATAATTCACTATGAAGTCACTCACACCTCATTTATCAGTAAATCTCACTTTTATTTGGGTTGAAATGAAATTTTAAAATCATCAAGCAGAGACTTTGAAAAAATGACAGTTTAATTTTTTATATAATAAATAAAATTTTAAAATAATAAAAAAGCTAATATATGTAGGCTTTACAACAAGTGAAAGTGAAGAGAATGGACTGGCATCAATCTTAAAGCTATTGTGTGCCCCTGAGCAGGTCCATGGGTCCATGGGAAATTACATTCTGTAAGAAGAATCTGCAACTTCAAATTATGTTCTTTCTCTTGTGTCCCAGTTTATGTTATCAATATTCAGCAAGTGTGAAATCTGTTAAAAACAAGATATTCCCTGTGTATCACAGACCAGGGAAGTGATTGTCCTTCTTTACTCAGCACTTTTGGTACTTTGTCCACAAAATATTGATGTGCTGGAGCATGTCCAAAGAAGGGCAACAAAGCTGGTGAAGGTTCTGGAGAATAAGTTCTGTGAGAAGTGGATGAGGGAGATGGGGTTGTTTAGCCGGGAGAAATGGAGCCTCAGGGGAGACCTTTTAGCTTTCTACAATTATCTGAAAGGAGATTGTAACAGCATTTTCCAACCAGGAAACCAGCAACAGGACAAGAAGACATAGCCTCAAAGCATGCCATGGAAGGTTCACATTGCACATCAGGAAGAATTTCTTCACTGAAAGGGCCATTAAGCATTGGACTGGATTCTCCAGAAAGGTGGCAGAGTCACTGTCCCTGGAGGGGTTCAAGAAAGGACTGGATGTGGCACTGAGTACATTGGTCTAGCTGATAAGGTCAAACTATGGACTCGGTGACCTCTGAGGTCTTTTCCAGCCCTAATGATTCTGTGATTCTGTGACTGAGAACACTGCCTATCGGATCAGAAATAGTATCAAGAAGTAAAACCTGAAAAATGGAATCTGATAGACTTTCTCTGATTTCCTGATTTTAATATTAAACCAAAAACATAATGTATATATTTTTACATCTAGAAGTCTACAGGCATCGAATGATGCTACAACACAACAATTTCAAATATACCTCTTCTCAAATTCCTTCACAAAAATCCCATCTGAATGTAATCAGGACACTCCAGAAAAGTATGGCGCTAAGAGAAATATTTGGTATTTTTAATTCTGATTTTCATTCTTTCTCCTAAAGGACTGAACTAAAAACACCCAACCCTTTCTCCCCTGAAAAGAAACCAAAGCACCAAACAAAACAAAACTACCCATAGTTTTCCTGTGGAGGAAAAGAGTTTATTTATATTTTCCTGTAAGAACCTGGAAGCCCAGTTGTCTCCCTGAAGAATTAGATGGGCGTATCAAATCTAATTTTTTTCATGTGCCTCCAAAATACTAGATTTAATTCTCAGATTATTTTAGCAGCCTGTGTTGAGAGAGGAACGATTTCTACTCTCCATTATTCTTAGCTCTCAAATTGTTGAGCTACAGTTAAGCTATTGTAACAGCTTTTTCAATCTTTTCAATCGTGCACTTGAATTAAGAAGTGCAGTCAAGTTGCTAAATTTAAATTGCCTTGACTCTGAAAATGTCAGTTCAAGCTGAAACAAAATTGTTTTGAAAACTAGTAATTTAATACAAATTGACTATATTACAAAGTAAGCATATATTTGAGTATGCCAGCCCCATCTAATACTATTCATTATACTACCTGAGAACCTGTGAAAAATTAATATTCTATACTAGTTTTAGCTAGGAAATAATATGAAATATAATATCAAATGAAAGGAGAGAAAATGTATGTTGTAAACCCACACAACCTGATGGAGTATTTTCTTTCTTATGTTGTTTCCACATAGCAACAGGAAGACAGTACATCTGCCTCCACAGGTACTGTCCCTTTCTCCCTTTGTCAAGCAACCAAGATTCAAAAGGGCCCCAAGTAATTTCCAAGCTCCAAATTACACTAGATACATAAAGCACTTAGATAATTTTAAAGAAATGTATTTAAGTTCATCTGCCTTCTCTGTACAGTCATTGAACTAAAAGAATCACTTAAGGGCATTTCAGAATAGAAATGGGTACAGTCACTGGGAAGGCTTGTCTTTCTTCACTGCCTCTTCATTAGTACTGATTAAATAAAATAGAAAAGGTCTCCTGGATGGCAGTTCCTTTGGGACTCATTGATGATATTCTCAAAAGATCAGCTTACCTATGTGATACTAGGCACTCAGCAGCTGACTCAAGCTGTCATCTTCGTCTGCTAAATTCAGTATCCACTTGTGTCAGATTTTGCAAGTACAGTGTAGCATCTGGTCTGGCACAAAACTCTGCAGCACAGTCTATTTCTTTAAAATGCTGCATTTTCTCCCTTTTTAAATAACTCAAGCAATGGGGCTTCCACCTCCTCCTCCAAAAGACTGTTAGCATTGAGTTCTCTCATGCACTATTTTGCTTTGTGTATTAATTCACGTATTTTATTATGTCCATTAATAATATGCATTGCTGTAATAATAAGTATTTAGTACTTCTTTCCTCCAACCATAAAATTTTCTCATTGTGAGCATGTAATTACTAATGTTTTAGAGACTTCATCACAAGCAAAGTATCTAAAGTGAGTATTTTTTTCCCTGTAGTGTGAGTACACTTTTCTGGTATTATTTAGCCATAATTTTAAAATAATAAAGACTTTCCTACATGTCTCTTCAATGAATATTTGCCTTGCTTTGCTGAATTATTATTCTTACTGACACTGTAATTGCCATCATATATAGCAATCTCTTTATAAATAAACATGTGGATGAACATTTGAAAACAAGCCACCAAAATAATGTAATGAGGAGCAATTTGCATTTAGAAGAACATCACAAAATTGCGGAGAGCAATAACAGAGAGAAATAAATATTTTTCCTATTGTATCCAAAATTCTAATCATCTTCTCTAAAGAATTTGTGTCTAATCAGTCACTTACTGGGAGCAAGCTCTGAGCTGAGAGAAGCACATACCATGGCAGTAAAACAGACTTGACCACAAATAGTGCTGCCTAGGAAATTATTTTCCCATCAATATTTATTTTTTAATTTTCACAAAGTTTCTTATTCTACAATTGAGGAAACAAAGTTCTGCAAGAGTAGGGAGAGATCTACATCCATTCTGGAATGAGAAACAATGGGAGAGAAGAGGCTGGCAGGGACTGGAGCCATGCATCCCTCAAAAGGACTGTGTCCTAGTTCCTTACACTAATGAGGCAAAGCAGGGGCATGAACTGTACATGCCAGGGAATGCCAGTCACCAAATATTGTAGAGTAGGTGCTTTCCTCTCTCTTTTCTGAAAAAGATCGATGGATGTGGGAAATGTTTCTTGGGACAATCTTCACTGGAACTGACATGTTTCTGAACTTTTTGCTGAATTTGAGTTTTCTAACAAAAACCTCCATCTTCTTTCTTGAAAAATCAATTCTTACTGTCCCAGTTGTATTCTAGAAAACAAAAACATCAGCCTTGACAGCAGACCACACTGGGCCAGATCTCAGCACATAAACTCTTGCCCCAGTGTAGCTTATCATTACAGAAATGGTACATCTCTATTCCCAATTTGTTTCCAAGCTATTCAGTATTTGTATTCCAGACTATTTTGCTCCACTTAGCATTTTCCTCCTTTTTAAAATTTTTTTTTGTCATTTTCGTTCAAACTCCCCATTAACTTTGTATTGTTATCACTGGTTGTTGAGCATTTCTAGCTAAATAATAATTAAAGATCAAAAAAAAAAAAAAGAAAAACAAGAAATATAAATGTTTGGTCTTTCAATGTAAAAAGTTCAAAAGTTAGGCTACTTTCACTCTTTTGGGAAAATATTCCAAAGTTCTTTAAATTGTACTAGAAACATATCTCAACCAGTAATATTTATTGAAAAAATGACCAATAAATTTAAGCTAGAGCCTTAGAGCAAGATGAGCTCTGTTGATTTATGCAAACAAAAGGTCTGACCTCATGTCTTTTCTGTAACAGGGAGAACAATAAAGCTAAGAAAGAAAAGCCAAGAAAGAAAATACTGTCTTTACCTGGACATACATTAGTGTATATCAAATACTACAAACCTGGAAAGAAGCACTTCACTCAGATTTATATATAATTTGCATTCACTATGTCTCCTTAGAAAAAGTCAGCAAACTAAATAATTAGATATATAGTCATCGTTGACAACATAATTTAGTTTAATGAGGACAGCAATATACCTGTTTTCAGCACAAAGAAACATTGTGCTTTCACGAACACGCATTATGTTGTCTCACAACGGAAGTGCTGCAGAAACAACTATTGAGAGTACAATAATATAAAGTGAAAATATGACAAAGATCTTTTTGCTAGTGTCATTTCTTTAATGAATCCTACACATCAGAGGTTGCTGGGGTATGGTACTCTTTATTTACAGATTAATTAGAGAAGAGAAGGATCATAACTTAAAAACCATGGAAGTTTCAAATACATTAAGCAATTCCTCCCACTCATGTGTGAATGAATAAGTATTAATCCACTTCCAGCTATTATTTTAACCACTAAAATGATATTGTTCTTCAATTCATTTTTTTGCAATTTTAGTTGTGGTAAAATCAGAAAGAACTAATAAAACCAAAGACATTGATTGCTACTGCAGTTTCCCTACAGCAGAGCCAAGTTTATCAGAACAAGGGCGGGCCAAAGACAAGGGCAGGCCAAAGACAAGGCCTGTTTCTGCATGTACTGATGTGACATCTTAGGCCAGCTCAGGAACTCATCGTGGCTGCAGCTAATATGTGATGTCAAACATGGAACAGTAGATAAGGCAAACTCAGATGAAACCAGATTTATCTACTAAATGCTATTAGTATATGCCTTAGTTTATGTATATGTCCATTTCAACCTCTGTGAAAAAAAAAAAAAACCACCAATTAAGCAATTAAGCAAGATCCTGAGAAATTTTGTTATACTGATTAAAATAATTTTCCCATAATGTATTCCTTAGATTATGATACAACTCCCTGCTTTCAATATTTTTTTCAGGTACTGCTCATTGGATTTGAAGCTCAAATACAGTAAGATTTAATCATTTTATTCCTCTTAGCCAAGTTCCACAGCAGAAACAAGTAGAAGTTGTAGTGGGAAGGTAGGGAGCAACCTGTTTCTCCATCCACCTGTGCAGCTGGAAGAGAAAACTCACAGGCAAAGATCATCATCTCCTTAGTCCTTCATCTGATACACAGGTGATGGATGATGAAAACACCACGAGGGCATCTTGGGCCATTAAAAAGGACCCTTGCTGACTTCCAAGCCAGCCCAGCTAGAGCCAGGAAAATTTAGTGTGCAGCTGAGTCAGCTACTTCTTTTTCTTTGTTTTTTTTTATTTTATTTCCTAAAAGAGATTAAAAACAGCATGAAGCATAATCATCTCAATATAATTGCACTGCTGGACACTGTCTTGAGAAATCAATCTTAAACAGCAAGCTTTGAAAAGATTTATATAGTTTAAACAATGAAAAATCAAAAGACACTGTAAGTTGACAGAGTATAAATGATTTGATTTTGGATCATTCCCAGTTTTTAGTTTCCCAGTCCACACAGATGGAAATACTATTTGTAAGCAAAATTAGGATGAAATATGCTGACTGTGTCTTCTTGAGAATTAAATGCCTAACAGTACTTTCTGCTGGAAGAGAGGAGAGTTACGCAGTCTGAAAGTAGAAATTACATTTTTCATGGCCACCTTTAAAAATGATGATTTCAAAGTACTGTTAAAAAAAAAAAAAACAACAAAAAAAACTACTTAGAGATCCAGACCAGTAAAAAAGCAGGATTTCAGAGCTGTCAGCAATGAAGCATTACACAAGATTTAGTGAAAAGAAAAGAGGACTTTGGTTCTTTACTTTGCTAACTTGTGACAAGGTCCAATCACAGCAAAATATTCTGCACCATTAGATAAAGAGATTAGATATAAAGACAGAAATTAGTATTTCCTAGAATCATGAATGTTACAATTTGGAGTGAACCTTAAAGATCACTAAGTTTCAATTCCCCCGTGTCACAGGTGGGGTCACCTTCCATCCAACGTGGTCTTGACCACTTCCAGGGATCCCCCACAGCTTCTCTGGGTAACCTGCTCCAGCCCCTCACCAGCTTCATAATTTCTTCATAATGCCAAAACTAAATCTACCCTTTAGTTCAAAGCCATTCCCCCTGGTGTTATCACTGCATGCCCTTGCAAAATTTCTCTCTCCAGCCCCCTTGTTGGCTCCCTTTTTTAGGTACTGAAAGGTTGCTATAAGTTCTCCTCAAAACTTTCTCTTGTCCAGACTGAACAACTTCAGCTCTTCAACCTGTCCTCATGGGAGAGGTGCTCCAGCCCTCTGATCATCTTCATGGCCTCCTCTTGCTCCATATCCTTCTTGTATTGGGGTCTCCAGAGCTACACACAGTACTCCAGGTAGAGTCTCAAAAGAGCAGAGGCAAGGAGAATCATCTCCCTTGACCTGCTGGTAATGCCTCTTTTGCTGCAGCCCAGATTCCTGAGCTGCAAGTGCACCTTGCCAGGTCATGTTCTGTGCATTGTCTGCCAACACCCCCAGGTGTTTCTCTGCAGGGCCGCTCTCAATGCATTCTCCACCTGCAGAATTGCCCTCAGCACTTGGTCTTGTTGACCTTTATGAGGTGAGAACATGCTCACCTCTCAAGCCTGTCAGGGTCCCTTTGGATGACATCCCTTCCCTCCAGAATTTCAACAGCACCACATTACTTGGTGTCATTGTCAAAAATGCCAAAGATGTACTTGATCCTACTGTCCACGTCACCAATGAAAATGTTAAACAGTGCTGGTTCCAGAATCAACCTCTAAGGAATGATGCTTGTCGGTGTTATCCATTTGGACACTGAGCGGTTGACTGCAACTCTTTGAGAGCAATCACCCAGCCAAATCCTTATCTACTGAATGATTTATCTGTCAAAACCATGTCTTTCCACCTAAGAGGCAAGGATGTCATGTGCCAAATGCTTTGTATATAGAGATAAATAGATGGCAAAGATAGAGAGATGGCATTTGCTCTTCCCTTACCCACCATGGTTCTAACTTCATCACAGAAGACCACCAGGTTTGTCAGGCTTGACTTGAGCCCGAGCTGAGCACTGAGATGAGACTGATCAGCTTGTAGTTCCCTGGGTCTTCAGGGTTTGGGTTTTTTTCCCTTTTTAAAAATGGGAGGATTTTTCCCCCTTTTCCGGTCAATAAGAACTTCACCAAACTCCTATAAATTTCTAATATGATGGATAACGGCTTGGTCACTTCATCTGCCACTTCTCTCATGACCTTTATTACATGTGATCAGATCCCATGGCTCTTCAGGTTCCTGAGGTGGTCTCAAATGTGATTGCCTACAGTGGGAAGTTTGTAATTCTCCCAGTGCATCCCATTGAAAATTAGTACTTCCTATTAGCATTTAGAAAGATGTCATAATACTGGAGGATTTCCCACTAATCAAGTAAATCAGGGATGTATATTAAGGCATCTGACACTGCTCAGAATCCTATAGTCCTGTACCACTCTTTCTTGTGCCTCACACTAAAAGTTACAGAACCAAATTTTTGTTTTTATAACACCTAAAAGTCTCTTCAACCCAGCTTTTACATAATCTTCAGAACACTGTTACTCTCATTTCATATTAAAAATTTATTCCAAAACAAAATTACACAGCTGTTTGCTTCCACAAATAAAGTTGTTTTGCTGTGTGTTTATTTTATTTAGTTCTTGGGGTTTGTTTGTTGGTGGTTTTTATTTTGTTGTTGTTGGTTTGTTGGTTTTTTGTTTGTTTTGTTTGGTATTTTTATGGGGGTCCTCTCATCTGTTTCTCTCTTATGTAAGTCCTATCTCTTTTCATTATGATAGGTCTTGATGAGCAATACTGCCTCTTAGTGTTTGAGAACTCCTACTAAAGCTAAATTTGAACTGCATTAACAGACCCCACCAATAACTCCTGAGTAATGGATTTATTAGACTCCCTACAATATAACCTATAATTTTCTCTATAAGATGTGATAAATGACAAAAGATGAACTCTTCAGAATATTTTGTATATCATTCACTATTCATTTCACATTCTCTCTTATACTAATACCTTATAACACTTACCATCCTTGGAAAATAAAACCAAACTCTAGTTATTATCTTTCTTTAAATGCAGATTTTGATTTTCCGCCGGAGACAAGACTTAGCATTGAGCTATGAGGGGAAAAGAAGACTTTGAGTCATATATTGTCCACAAAGAAAGGATTTTTCTAGGGTCTGGTGAGTAATCCTATTTTTCCTTTTTTTTTCCCCTCAGGTGTGCTGGCAATCTATAATTGTACATTTGCCTTTAATACCATATTGTACTTTCAGTCACAGGACTATATGTAAAGCAATTTCTTTTGTATCATGAGTCACTAGGCACATCACAGTCTATAAATGTAACAATAATAGTGATGTTAATAATACTTGCTTGTCCTGTGGCATTCTTTTATCAACATAATTCAGTAAGTTTTAAATGGAGAGATTATTACTCTTGGTTTATGGGTGGAGAAACTGAGGCATTGAAGAGACATAAAGGTTGGATTTAGTGTTTTCAAACCATTTTATTAAGTTTTGTTCCTTCATAAATTCTGTATTCCAAGAGACTCCAGCTGTTTAATTGAAACAAAAGTGTTACAAAGGCCTGTAGTGGCTGCTGACTCAATGTGGTTTCTTCTCAGTATGCTGTCAGCTGATTAAGAACTGGTACAGAGCAAGAGAATCTATTTTAAATGTCTTGTTCTAGGGCATTTAAAAACTGACCAAATTTCTCCCCAGATTTTTAACATAGATACAATGAAGTCAGCCAGTCCAGGCACAGAAATGGAGTTCCAGATATGTTTCCTGACTATGAACTCAACTGTAATAACCACTTGTAATAATCAAATTATAAGCTTTAATCACAGTACATGCCCCACTCTCCCTGTCTTCTACATCCTAAAATAAATGTTACAAAGCAGTAGAGAAAAAAAACAAGTTTTGTGGTTTAAACGCAAAATCAGAACAACCCTGGAGGATATGCCCTAGAAGAGACTTTGGTGTCCCATATTTGTTCTTTTCTGAAGTCATAAGAACCTTTCTTTGCACAGAGGCTATTTAAAAAAAAAAAAAAAAAAAAAAAAAAAAAAAAAAAAGAGGATTTTTGCGGAGATTAGGGTTTGTAACTATCATCTAATAAATAGAAGCACAACAGAGGGGAATTTGATAAACTGATTAAGAATTATGCTCACTCGATGCTGAACAAAGAGTGGAAACCAGAGGAAGAGAATGACAATTAATTGCCAAAGGTTAGGAGATCTGGAAACATTCTAGATGTTAGAATAGAGATGAGAATAAACATGGCAAGACAAACACATGCTTAGAGGTCCAGGTAAAATTCCACATGTGGAAAAGGTCTTTTAAAAGGAAATTATTCCTATTTCATTGAAAAGAAGAGAAAATAGGTGAAAACAGTTGTTTTGCTGGTCTAGCAGGTTAATCATGGCTACTCACAAACATAAAGAACTTAGCTCAAAAAAGAAAAAGAAATATTTTTCAAGGACTCATTACTGAGGATAGAAAGAGTATTCTGCATCAACAGACAGCTAGTAGGATGTTTTTTTTTCCCATTGGATAAAATTCAATTATCTTCAATTAGGAATGGCAGCTATGTGCTGGAATGTGTAGTGAATGAAAAGAAATAACCATTTCCAGATGACTCAGCTAATCATTAAATGAGTTCTATCCCTGAACATGAGAGATGGTATTCCATTTGGGAAAACTTTATCTAGGCTGTTTCTTCCATCAGCAGAGAAAGTGCAGATGATTAGTCACTTCAAGACTGCTTTTAAATTTAGAGAATGGAGATACCTTTCTCCATGGACTACAGAGAAAGTCTATGGAGCAGCTTAGACCAGATGCCTGACTTAGATTACTAAATAAATATTAATCACAACATAAATACAGGATTACTTATGTCTCTCTAGTCACTGTGCAAGAATTTATTGGTGATGGTCCATTTTAGTACATGTGTTATTTATCTATCTGAATTTGCAGAACTTGTGAGGAATCAGCTGACTCAGCCAGTTAAAGTACATAAATGAGCACCTACCAAGGAGGGGGTTAAGGGGAAACAGATGAACACTCTTTTAACACAAAATCAAGATGTCAGGAATAAAATTAATCAAGGCACCAAGAAGCTTGAACAGAAATACTCTAGTTGCCTGTATATGAATGGTAGAAAGCTGGATAATAAAAAAGAGAAATTTGAATTGGAATTGCTCTTTTATCACCTAGCTAGTATTACTGACACATGATGGGAAGATTTACATGACTAAAATGTTAAAATCAACGATATACTGGATTTAGACAGGATCTAGTGAGAAAAAAGTAGCAAAGTCACTTTCTATCAAAACAGGATATTACCTGCCCCTGAGTTCTCTGGTAACTCAGGAAAAAATATTTTGCATGTTCATAGATTCATGTTCTGAACAAATCAGCAAATGAACAACACGAACAACATGAACAAATTTGTGTTAAAACAAATCAGCAAAAAGCTTAGACAAGGCACCAGCAACTGTCTTTAATAGACCAATAACTTAGTCTAGTAAAAGAATGGTTGATTTCTGCTGCAAAAATGGAGAAACTGCATTATAATGTGTGACTTCAAGTTGAACAGCATGGTTGGAAATCTCATGGTCCTTACAATTTCTAAAAATTATCGAAGAAAAAAATGTAATAAAATTAATATTTCTTCCTAAATGTTCTATGCCTGTTGCAGTTATCTCAAAAAACCAAGGAATTCTAAAAGCATAACACACCCCACTTTAGATGTTGCTTTTTTGACCTTACAGTAGCCTTCCAGCACCTAAAGGAGACCTACAAAAAAAAGCAGGAGAGGGACATTTGACAAAGATGTGTAGCGATAGGACAAGGGGGAATGGCTTTGAACTGAAGAGGCAGGTTTAGATGAGATATTAGGAAAAATTCTTCACTGTAGGAGTGATGAGGCAATGGAACAGGTTGCTCAGAGAAGTTGTGGGTGACCCATCCCTGGAAGTGTTCAAGGCCATGTTGGATGGGGCTTTGAGCAAGCTGGTCTAGTGGAATGTGACCACACCCATGGCAAGCAAGATTAAACAAAATGATCTTTAAGGTACCCTCCAATCCAACTCATTCTATAAGTCTATGACCTGATTATATCTGTAAAAGGTAAATAAGTCCAAACAAGTATGGTATGTATTCTCAGCAAGTTTGTGGATGACAACAAACTGGGGGGAGTAATCAATATGTTGGAGAACATGGCTATAATTTAGAAGGATTTTTACAGGCTGGAAGAATAGGAATGGCCTAGAAATGGAATTCATTCTGTGAGAGGCTGGGAACTGAAAAACTGCAAAGTCACAGATGTGCATGTGCAGTGGCAGAACCCCCTATGCTGGTACAGATCTGCTGAACAGGATCTGTAAATCCTGATGGGCTGGAAACTAAGCTTACTTTAGTAGATATTTATTAAACCACTTTACTATTTTACTGCAGCACTCTCAAGGATGCAAGTTAAGTACAGAACCCAAGGTTAATGTTAGTTCACCTTCAAAATTAAAGCTCAGACATTCAAGGCCAACAAGCAAAGAAATACAGACATATGTTTCAAAAATTAGGTAAATTTCATATTTCAGTAAAAAGAAAAATCAATGGAACTTGGCACAGAAGTTTAAAAGTCAGTTTTTAGGACATGAACATGCTTCATTACTATTTTTCTTTTCTTGTCTGAAGTACAGTGTCAAAATGACATACTGTTAAGATTTAGAAAACTTTCTGCCTTGAAGGAAGAAAAAAATGGTTTTCTTCTTAACTGGAAGACTAGTATGAAACAGATTCAATAAAAAGAATGCAAAACAGTCCAGGTGAGCTATGTTTTGGAGATTAAAATTAAACTAAGGAAAGGCAAGAACAAAAGGTTAGTGTTGTGGTGGGTAACACTAATCCACAGATCATTCTCAGAGGAGAATTAACCTTTTTTTGTTTCTAAGTTTTGTAAAAGGAATTCAACAAAGCATCACTAAGCTGTCAAATGAAAATACTAGAACCGTAATTCATCTTTTTTATCAATGCTTGTCTATGTAGGGCTTTGGTTTTGTTTCCATTTGATTTTTTTTGTTGTTGTTGTTCCTTAGGGAGTGATCCTATACTAAAACAATTGTACGCTTTGTAACAGTAGGAGGATATGAATGAAATTAAATGGCAATGATTGAACTTGGAGAAAAATAGATGCAGAAGGGGAAAATATACTCTGAAAGATTTTCAATATAGTTTCTTGCATAGGTGGCACAATGCATAAGATGGAATATACTGGTTTGAACTGGGTTGCTTTCCTTTTTCTGAGAGGAGACTTTATTTATTACTATTTTATTTATTTGTAATTAAATGTCTCTTTCATTGTGGTTTCTGAATCCTGACTGCAAAATTAATGGATGTTTAGGAAAAAAAATATTACTTTGCAATAAAAAAGATTTTTAAATTAGTTTCTCTTTTTTTGTGCCTCTTTCTTTTTCTAGTTTTAGTCAATTTAAGAAACATTAGGTATTCTAGAGTATGCAATTTGCTGAGCCTTCTAATTATACTAAGATTTCTTTAATATTAAAACTTTATTACCTTTATTTATAGATCTGAAATTTCAATAATATTTCATTATGCTACACAAAAAGCAAAATAGAGTCTTATTCTAGACAGTTCTCACAAAAATCATAAGTAATGGAAAAAAATATTAGAATACCTTCAGAGCTGCAAAAGGTGCTTGGCTCCATAGTTGTATATGTTCTGCCATCTGAGTTAAACACTACCAGAGAGTAACAGTAATTTTCAGTTGACCTTTTGATTAGACCTAGTCCTATTAAATGTTATGAGAGTAATCAATTGGTACTAAATAATGAGCAAACGAGCAAACAAAAATATTTCATTAAATGACCTTTTTAAAAACAGTGTTAGCTTAAGAAAGATAGTTTTTGGTTTTAGCTTGGTTGTGACAGAAAAGAAAACCAAAATAATTCCCTCTAAGGGTATCCAACTCAATAAGAACAAAATCATAATGGTTATCTAAATCCAGTAACTCTCTTACAATGGTTTCTGCATTTTCCTGTGTAGCCCTTCATCTTCCTCTTCCATCACCCTTATCCCTTCCACCGCAATAGCATCTATCAAATGCCAAGGTTAAGTGCAGAACAGGAGACTGAGAAATGGAATGCAGGTCAGGGCATAAAGACACTTTGCATAAGGATGCTTTGTCTTACAGAACCAGCTGTGGAATGGACTGTGAACAGTGATCCAGGTACCAATATCCTTTATGGACAGTGTGGGGGGTTCCAATCAACAGCCTTTAACTCTTGCAAAAGTATCTTTATTACAGAAAAAATTGCTTACTTAACATCCATATAGTCCAGCACTCACTACATTTGGTTATTTTGTTAGCTACTTTTCTTACAGTACATTCAATTGTCATGGTAATTAATTTTTATGCTGACCTGAGGCTATCTATTTCCCTTTCAGGGTGTTCCATTCACTCACTCTCCAAGATAGGTACAACCATTCAGCTTTGCTTCACAGTCCCTGAACTCTGAAGCAGAACTGCTCACCTTTTAAAATGAAAGTCTCTCCCCTCCAGGTACAATAACAAAATAAATTGATGGTACAACATATACAAACTTATTTCAGCCTTCAGAGAATTGCTTACTGCCTTTCATGTTAAGACACATATAAACACGGTAATTCACTCTGATTTTATGAATTGCTTCCTGACTATCATTGGGGAGTGATGGCTAGGCAGTGCTAAATGAAAGCATCCAAAGCAGGCTGAGAATGACTGCAGTGTGCCTCTAAAGATCGATGAGTTGGCAGGTACTGTTATAAATTACCATCGGGTGCCATTCACAGACGATAAGAGCTTCATCCTGCATGACAGCCATTGATCTGATTCAGAACTAAGATGCAACCTTTGATGACACTCCTTGAGGATAAAAGGTTATGCTTCACATTCAGTTATGAATAATAAGGTCATGTTTTAATTAAAGTAGTATCTCAGTGGAATATTAGGGCAGTGAAACCGTACAAATTAGTATGACTGTATAGCAATTGTTGCTGAAAAACAGTCTAGTACTGAGTATAATAACAGAGAATAACAATGAAATTACATTAATGAGGTAAATAGCCCATGTTATTAGAAGGAGCTTAATTAGTCAGATCCCAAAATTAGAAGAAATAGTTTTTAAGCTTATGTCTGACTTTAAACCTGGCAAAACAAGAAAATTTAAAATAAGGTAAGAAATACTTAAATTATATACCTATGTTTTAGTTACAGTAATTTCAATACACTTCAATTTTAAAATATCTTGTGCAAAATCTAATATCAAAGCTAAAAAACAAGCCAGGGACTGACTGTTCATAGAGATTTTTGAGTCTTCTTTCCTAGGAAACTCAAAGGATTGTTCACAAATCTCTTTTTTTGGCACAGTCCCAACAACATTTCCTGACCAAGGTTTCTGAAAATACAGCTGGCTATATAATGAACATGTATCCAGAACAGCTATTAAATGGAGCAAATATTATTTGTAAATATTTGTGAAATCCTATTATATAATAAAATATAACTGATAAATATGTGTGCTGCTGATACAGCAAAATATTAAGGCTTGTGCTTAAGTAAATTATCTAACCAATACCAACCTTAGAAACTGAATTTAGCAATGTAGGGATACAAATATTTTCCAGTCTACTCCATTGTAAATGAATTGCACATATTCTAACTCACACTCCAAAAGCCAATTTCACTCACCCAAGATTTGGAAATGAACCTCCTATATAGAAAGTGTTGTAAAAGTTCAGTCATGAAGATTTATCAAGAAACTACAAATGGTACCTTGTGCATTCTGTCAGCATGGCAAACTTTATTTATTTATTTACTGTGTACATGCAAAAGCATGTACAACCAAGTCTTTCTTCATACCCACAGCTGTTGCAGCTTATGGTGTCCTCAATCCAATCTAAATGTTCATTTTGCAATTACTCTGCTGTCAAATGATAAGTGAAATACAGCATATATACGCAGTAAGTACTTAATAGCTTTAAAAATATACTTTCTATCATAATGTCACCAGTTGCTTGTCAGAATTCAGACATTTTAAAATGTTTAGTGCTCGAACTAGCTGAACACATCCAGATCAGAAACCAGGGATAGCGGCTCTGCAGGGAGAGAAGCTATGCAAATGCCTTGAAAACATAAATTGCTCTGAAAAGGCTGAAAACAAGATCAGATTGGGAGGTCAAGAGATTATGGAAACGAGCTGTCCACCTCCCATGGTGCACGACAGATTTTCATTTCCCTTGCTGTTCCTAATATAACTGACCAGCCATAAAGCAAAACTCACTTACTACAGACATAGCAATGCTTGTTTTGGGGGTCTCAGTAAGTCTGGGCACTTAGAGAAATGCAAAACCTCAAGGCAACTACAGGACTGGACCAGTTACTTTGAACTGCCTTTAATTAAACCAAAACTGGGTTTGAAGCTGTGATGAGTTTGTTTATATATGTTTTACAGTCATAATCTATGGCTTTGCAAGGCAGATATAGAGCTTTCTCATTCTGATGAGAAATAAGTGACATTCCAAATGAAAAATGTAAATCTACTGAATATTTATTCTGCTTGTGTTCTATATTGTTACTGATGTCAGACTATAGCTAAAATTCTTTAATTAATACAAAGCATGGGCAGAGATTCTTCTTCAAAAGATTCTCATGACAGAAGCTCAAACAACCATTTCCCAGCAATCCAACAAAACATATAAGGAGGAAATGGCAATAGATTTCCATGCTGTTGGAAACGCGTACATACTGTGTAGAAAAGTAACAAATATGTCAGTAGAAAAGAAAAATAAATAAAGCGATATAGTAAAACAAAAGCCAGAAATAAAAAAGGCATATGCTTTTTCACCTGCAGGCAAAGGAAACTTGATTATGAATTTCCAGGTGCAGCAGCACAGTCCCAGTAAATGACCATATTAATATAAATTTCCAGAGAGCAAAAAGCTTTCTGAAGGTAAGGAATATTATTTGAAGCTCTTCTTGGTTACATCTCAGTGGAAGAACATGTGTAGAAACATACTGAAGATCAAAGGTCTAAATAATAATCTTTTTTATTAGTTAATTCTGAACTTAGATTTTATCAATGTCCTTAAGATATGTGTTTCAAGGATATAATACCAATACTGCAATACATTCAATTCAGTGCAAATAGTATTTTCCCTTTGGTGATTGATTAATTGTTACCACTCAAGAAGTTTCTGTCTTCCTTTATCCTTTTGGCAAAACCAGTATTTTTTTATTAGGCACTTACCCTTCAAAGAGGTAAGACAGAGCATGATCTCAATAAATTTATTATGAGGGAAATTGACTTTTTGAAGTACAAAATTGACCAATGGGATTTGGTAAGAAATATAAAAAGAAAAAGAATTATAAATCACATCAATTATAATATTTTAAATCTGCTCTAGATTTACTTATATATTCACCTTTATGCTAGAGTTTAAACTAATGCTATGTTAAAGCTTCATTTGAAATCTTAAAAGAATGGTATAGACTGAAGACTGCCATCTCCTAAGTTTGTTAAAATGTATTAAAATTAACACTAGCATTTCATTTCTGCTCCATTTCCCTTTTGGGTTACACATATTTTCCCTTAGTGAGAAGCACACAAGATCTATTGTATTGGCAGTCATCTACATTTGGTATATTAATTAGGAAACCACCTAATCAGTGAATGAATGACAAACATTCTTTTACTCCGCACATCAGAAATCTTCCCAAAATGATTACTTTACAGATTTATATTAAAACAAAAAATTATTAGGGGATGAGGGAGGGAGGTTTGGTTTTTTTTTGTTTTTCCTCACTGATACCCAATACTGATTTCAACGGTCTGTGTTTATGTCTACTGAGACACTGCTAAGTGATTAGGACCATATCCAGCAAAGCACTTAATATTTAGTTTTGAAATAGAAAAGGAAATCTACTGATCTCAGTAAGCTACAGGAATCAATCTAATAGAACCAGCTGAAAAAACTAGCACATTTTATTTTTCTTCATTCATCTAAATGGGGACTCAAACCCCAATACCAAATGGGGACTCAAACCCCAATACCAAATGGGGACTCAAACCCCAATACCAAATCCAATACCAAATGGGGACTCAAACCCCAATACCAAATGGGGACTCAAACCCCAATACCAAATGGGATTATGCCAAGGCGTCCCTATGGCTCCTGTCGGGCGACTACGTCTAGTCCCCGTTTCCCAATTAAAGCGCTTTGTTCCAAATTCAATATGCAATAAACAATTAAAATACCTCTTAATTGGAGCAGGAGATGCAGGAAACCCCTCGTCCACCGAAGAGCGCTGGTCCGGGGGGGGAGTCTCTTCTGACAAAAATCTGTCAGGGGCGCCCGAGGGTCCCGACCCCGGACCCGGCTCCGGAGGACGTCAAAGGCTCCGCTCCTGTCTGGTCCCATCTGGGTCGCCAGATATGATGCTGAATTTTGCCCCAAAAGGCGAGAATAACTGCCTAAGAGACTCAAGTAAGTCAGCATAGACAGGAGGTATTTTATTACGACGCGTCGGAGAAATCACAAAGGGATTTCTAGCTGTCTCACAACAGAAGCAAGCTTTTATACAGTCTTGGGTGCAGGGTTACATCATATTCATAAGAGGCGTGGTGTGGGCGGAGCGTGGGCGGAGACATCTATTTTGAGGATTATTCATGGTGGTCCTTCGATGCCTTCCTCATGGGCGCAGGTCTTCTGATGAGTCTTCCTCTTTAAACTTTTGAACTCTTATCCTAATATGGTCAATTCCCGGTGTACTTGGCTTGGTTCCCATGGCTTGGCACGGCTCTTAGGGTCAGTTTGACATTATTAGCTCTGATCATGCTTAGCTCGACAATTCCCTTATCCCTATCTCTCTTTATTGTTTGCCCTGCTTACCAAACTTCAAACAGAAGGATCCACCAGGATTGCTTCTGGATTAATGAATAACCTATCATACAGCATTATCAATAATTCCAGGATTGCTTCCGGATTAATGAATAACCTACCATACAGCATCATAAGCAATTCCTGAGTGTGGATGGGGGCGAATCCCCTTATACCTAACATGAGACCACCCGCCGGTGATATGGGATATGGCTCTAGTGTTAGGGGTCGCGTGAGTAGCTAATGGGATGGGAATGGGATAGGACTGCTCAGGGTTGATTCTCAGTCTGTGGCTCTGCCTAAGCATTTTGATAACAAAGTTATGTTCTTGTGCAGTAGTAAAATGCTGATCGGATGGGCAGTTTGGGGCTTCATTTTATTACAAAAGTGAGCAAACTATTCCCTGAAAAATATTAAAGAATATTGCGCACAAGCCTGCCCCCTCCCCCACACACAGATGCAAGCAACTGTATACAGACAAGACACCATTTATGAAACACAATGAAGCTAAGCAGGCAGGAAGTGAAAATATGAAACTACTCAAAGATGCATTTCTGAATAATTTTTAAAAACATAATTTGTTTCATTTTCATTGTTTTAGACATAAATACTCTTTTAAACAACTCACACCTCATTGTTATTATATTAAACACAAATAATAATTATTTATGCACTTTTGTGACTCTTCAAAGCACACTGCAACATTGCAGCTGAATAACTTAAAGACTATATAATTATTTTACCATAACTACTAGGTCAGAGTCAGATTTATGCTGTGATATTGCACCATCAGGACTCAGTTATGTCTCTTATTTCTATTATATCACAATGAAACATTGCAAAACCAAGCATAGTGTTAAAATTACTGTGACTTGTGGTGTCCCTCAGGGGTCTGTACTGGCACAAGTAGAGTTTAATGTCTTCATCAATGACATAGACAGCAGGATTGATTGCACCCTCAGCAAGTTTGCAGAATGACACCAAGCTGTGTGGTGCAGTTGACATGCCTGAGGGATAGGATTTCATCCAGAAGGACTTGGACAAGCTTCAGAAGCAGGCCCATGGGAACTTCATGAGGTTCAACAAGGCCAAATGCAAGGTGTGATACTTTGGGAGGGGCAATTCCAAGCAAAAATACCTGCTCAGCATTGAATGGTTTGAGAGCAGCTCTGCAATGAAAGAATTGGGGGTGCTGATGGATGAAGAGGGACATGACCCAGCAGTGTTCATTTGCAGCCAAGAAAACCTACTGTATCCTGGGCTGCATCCAAAGTAGTGCAGCCAGCAGGGCAAGGGAGGGGATTCTGCCCCTCTGCTCTGCTCTGGTGAGACTTCACCTGGAGGGCTGCATCCAACTCAGGAGTCCTCAGCACAAGAAAGATGTGTACTTGTTGGATCAGGTCTAGATGAGGGCCATGAAGATGGTTGGAGAGCTGCAGTACCTCTCCCACGAAGACAGGCTGAGAGAGGTGGAGTAGCTCAGCCTGGGGAAAAGAAAGCTCTGGGGAGCCCTCATTGCAGTCATTCAGTATTGGAAATGGGTTTATGAGAAATAAAGATGGGGGCAGACCTTTCTTTGTGGTGACTTACAATCAGGCAAGGGATGATATGTTTAAACTAAAAGAAGATAGATTCAGACTGGAAGTAAGGAAGAAATTTTTTACAGTGAGGGTGGTGAAACACTGACACAGGCTGCCCAGAATGGTGGCAGATGTCCCCATCCTGGAAACATTCAAGGGCAGGTTGAAGGGGCTTTGTGCAACCTGATCATGATGAAGATGTCCCTGAACTCATCTATCATTGCAGGGGGTTGGACTCGCTAGTATTTGAAGTCCCCTCCAAACCAAACGACTCTATGATCTTATGATCCTCTGATTATATTCTTGCTGTTTCAACTCCATGTAATTTATTGTAATTTATCTTTTCTTTTCTTTTTTTTTTTATTTTATTTTATTTTTTTACCAGACTGGCAGGTCCTTTTTCTTTGCACCAACCTTTTTTCTCAGTCATGGATGCAGACACACTTAATAAAGATTCTGCCTAAGAAGATGGAAGTGACAATTGCTTGCCAATAGCTTCCACTGTGCTAACTGCAGAAGTTGGTCAACCGTGTTCTGGTCTGACCCCAGTGCTAGAAGAGACAAGCAGATACCCCAAAGAAAACTTCCTTGGGACTGAGATAAATGTGAGTTATTCTGACTGCAAATGTGAAAGTCCCAAGAGTGGATCACGAGTGCTCAGTGCTCATATCTGACTTTCAGGTGGAAATAGTACTGCTCTGAATCATTTATACCGAACAAGTAATAAACTGCAAACCCAGGAAAATGTGAAGAATGCATTTCTCCATTATCCTCAGGCACTGGCTCTTGGTATGATTTTACATATGCTGCTTGTTATGATGATATTGATTACTAAGTCAACAGAAGCATTCACAAGGGAGTGCAGATCTCTTTACTACTGCTCTGTAATATTAAAATATCATTACTGAGACACCAACGTTTTGTTCTGCTGCAATATTATTCTCTGATGGTTGCCTGCCTGAGATGAAATTTGAAACTGTCACCCACAGACTTGTAGAAGTGATTCGACTTCACTTATAAGGAAAGTGAAATTAAATATTCATCCTTGGACTGCATTTCAGGTTCAAACTGACTGAAATTCCTCAAGGCAAAAAGTACTTAAGTCACAGAAGAATTTTTTCTAGTTTTAAAAATTCAGGAAGTCTATTTATCAGGGCTGGAGAGTCAAGAAATCATTTATCTGGAAGTTCTGTACACAGATATTATTTTCCCTGCTTTGGAGCACGGCTTTAATTATTATGGCTAGATAAGCTGCTTCCTAACCTGGATTAATTTTAGTACTCTGAACATCCAGACTGAACTCTTCAACATGTAGCTGCTCAGATAAGTGGTGGAAGAGCTTAAGTTTGAACTATCTGAACATTTTTACATTGGTGAGCATTTCTGCAGGTAGCAGCCTTCGAAATTAAGGTAAGCAATTACAGTAATGACAAAAACCCAGTTAAATCTTTAAATGGATGTAACACCTCGAGACTTAGCTTCCAATTTACAGATTCACTTGAGGGTTTACCCACTCTGAAACCAAAACTGTCTCAGCAAATAAAGATAAAATACTATAGTCCCTGCTAGACAAGATTTCCTCAGAATACCAAAAGTGATAAAATTCACCGATCCAGAATGTAGCAGCAAAGGATTCTTCCTCACAAGGGAAATTATTTTTTTTGGACAGACAAATTAACTGAAAACGGCCCACAGACTTGAAAATTGGTTCCTTTACAAAGCTCAATTGAAAAAACACTATTTTATTTAGAATTTTCTTGTTTTATTCGCACTGTTCTTGCTCTAACACTGGGAATATAGCATGGAATTTGGTAATTTTAAATGCCATGTCAATAAATTCTACTCAGATATACATTACATTTCAGGAGTGTCCCAAAGCCATATATATTCACAAAGAAAAGAGTGAGGCAGGTACTGCAGAAACCAGCACGGACAAAGCCATCAAGACACTTTGTAAGCTCTGAGTTCCACACACACTCATGCTGCCCAGGCAGCAGAACAGAGGGGAGGCAGAAGATTTGGGGAAACATTTAGCTCATGGTTGTTCTTCCATGACTTCTGTCAAATGGCACTGAGAAATATATGACAATATTTAATATTTTAATATTAAATATTAATATTTTCCCTTCTTTGGCAACTATCATTTAGTCAAAATAATAGTAAGCAACTACAAGTTTTATAGAATCAAAAACTTTAAAAAAAATTTATGTGACTCAAAAAGCAATATGCTTACATATTCATATATTTTTCTAAAAATTACAGCCATCTCAGATATCCAACTCTGTGTATAGAAGGGCTTTTTTGTTTTAAAATTCATTAGTGCAGTGTTTCTTTCTCTCTGTGTAGGATGACTTTGTGATAAAGACATTTCTGGACATATTTTCCTGGGTTCCTCCTTACTTTAATACAGATGATGTGTAAAGGTTGAGGTGGAGTATAAAATAATTGTCAGTATGAAGACTGTAAAAGTGGAAACATATTTTTTTGGAAAAATAAGCAAAATACAGGACAAGTATTCAAGGATAAGGCTGGTACTGGAATGAGAATCACTATAATGGACAGTTGGTGCTGTTAGTTATTCCCAGTCCCTTTAGCTCTGGAATAAAACTCCAGCTTTCAATTAAAAAAACCAAAAATATATCAAGTACACACCAGCAAGTATCATTTATTCAAGCAAAAATTCTAACCTTTGTTTTAGAACTTATGATTTTGGCCATGAGAGTTGTATTCAAGTAATAAAATGCAGGTTTTTGATTTCTCCTATTTGGTCAAGAAGACTAAATAAAGTGCTGAAACCAAGTCTAGGATTGTTTGGGTCAACTTTACCTGTAAAATGGAATTTAATTTCATGTTTTAATGATGGACTCAGTATGATTACATGGCATTTAATATGCACATTGAAGTTCAACCCAATGAGACAGCATAGTCAGCAAGGCTTTTCTTCTTAATTTAATTCCCATCTTTACAGAAATTTCCATCTCCTATTAAATTAATGTTCTACTTTTTTTTTTTATCTCCATCATGAACACAATTTGTGCTTTTCCAAGATTTTAAAATTTCAGACAGGCTCTTTTGTTTAAATCTATGACACCCATGCTTATCTTCTTTGTATGATGCATGTCTCTCCTGAGGCTTCTCTGCTTGAAAGACAGTCTTGGCCTCATGCTTTTTCTCCCAGTACAAAATACTGTGCAGAAAAATTACTTCTAGATTAAATTTGGTTTCCGTCTAAGCAGGTGTCAGAACCAAATTATGAAAGGATCAACTCAAATTACTAATTGCAGAAAACATTTTTTATCTCTGCTTCTTTTTGATGAACAGCACAGCTAGAAATATTTAATTATTGTTTAATTATCTTTACTAGAAATACATACAAAAGCTAGAATATTCCAGGAGAGAATTCTGGGAAAGAAATTTTAGTCAATGCTGTCAAGGCAGAGAATGCAATACTTAAACTTATCCTTCATTAGAGATGCTTCCCCCCTCCTTCCCCCTACCCCATCCCCCCATTTAATTTATATGCATAACAGGAACAAAGAAATTGCTTGTTGCTCCTCAAGGATCAAAATTCCTACTTAAAAGAAAGGGAAACTATTTGAAGAGGATACAAGTACTGGCAATGTGATTGAATTATTTATCCCTTGGCATCATGTATTGTCCCTGAATAATGGCTTAGGCTTTGTCCCTAAATCATTAGCACACTCTCTTAAACGGTACGTGTACCTGAAATCCCAACAGTTTTCATCTCCAATGGGAAATAACAAAAGCAGCAACACCTAGCTATCACATGTCCATTTCACAGGCCAAAAAATTAATGCTCTCATTCTGGATCTAAGTCTAAAATATCTAAAGATAGGTATTTAGAAAAAAACATTACTTGTTTATCATGCCACTACTTATAATTTGCCTTCAGTTGATTCAGAGAGATTCAGCACAGGATTGTACTTAACCATGCAAGAAGAGGGTAAAAATGTTACAAAAGGATTTCACAAAAGATTAAATGATTCAGGGTTTCTGGATTTCGTAAATAATCATTTTGAAAGGACACACTTTTTTTCAAGTCATGGAATAATCTTCTATTTTCAATCCTTTAGAAGCCCCAGAAATGACACTATGTTCAAACACAGTGGTGAAGAAAGATGGTACCTAACTATTATAGAAAATTATCTATGTTTAACATAATAAGCATATCTTCATCTTATCTACAACAAACCTAAACTAAATTTTGAAGGTTTTGAAAAGTCCTTTATAAAAAATGGGAAAAAAAGAGAGGATCATTTTACTTTGAGGTTTTTATCAATAGAATGGTTGTATTTTATCACTTGGTACAATTCATGCTTAGAATAAATTAAGACATACTTCTTCCATAAGGGAAAATTAATACATGTTGCTGGTATTTTGCAAATCTGCAAATTGAAAATGAAATTCATGAACATATGGATTCTCTGCTTTCTCAGATGTGTTACAAAACTGTTATTAGTTTAAAGTGACAATTTACAAGTAAAAGAGAGAATCATCTCACTTAACTTTAGAACTCATAAAAGTTACACATGTAAGTGTGAAGTAGCCACGACAGTCTCCTTTGCAATCAATATGGAATATCAGAGTACAGAGGTGTTTTAAGTACCTATCTAGTAGATCTGAAGAGTTATGATGAATAATTTCTTTATTTCATAGAAATATGGTTGAGTATGTCTTCTTTCATGAGTGACATCTGTATTTAGGAAATCTAGCTTAATATAGATCAATCAATCCCAGGGTGTATGAAACACAGAGCCTGATATGTTATGTAATTTTCTGAAATATCAAATAGAAAGCCATTGGCAAAGAAGTGGTATCTCCTTTGTACAAAAATGTCACTATTTTATCTTAAGAAATAGAACACCATTGAAATCAGTTAGGCTATTGAAAATATTATGTTTTGTTTTATTTTTTCAAGGACAAAAAATATTAAACAAAGTCTTTATTAAATGGTATAAACTCATCTACACAGATGAGAGTTTTATGAGAACCCACAGTTGCCTTGTATTAGTCCAGAATACTTGTCCTTAGTTCAAAGTCATACTGACTATCTGAATAAGGAACTGCTTGCGCTATGTTGATTTTTTTTTATAATTCTTTTAGCATTAAAATAAATAATGTATGAAATCAAAAGAGCACTTGGGAAAAAAAAAAAAAAAAGTACCTGAAATATCTCTATATTCACATTTTTCTACTAGGACTGTCCAGACATGTGATTTAAGTGGGAAGGAAAAGGCTTTCCCTTTCTTGAAATGTAGTGGAATGAACATGCCTAATGAGAACAGAAGCAAGAGTCAGCTTCTTGCTAAAAAGCAATAGATGGGAATTAACGGAGCATCCAGATTTCCTAAACCTCACTAATAAAACATCTTCTGCCTAAACAGATTGTTCTGTGGCAGAAATAAGATATCTTACATGTGCGTCTGTCTAAATTCTTTCATACAAACTGCTACCAGATCACAAATGTGTGGGTTGTTAGAAGGAATGTGATTTGAGATATTTTGTTTAAGCATTAGTAAAATTGCTTGCTCAATCACTTTGAAAGGAATATAGCAAGGCCAGTGATGCCCAGCGACAGGAAAAGGGGCAACAATCACAAACTTTATCACAGGATATTCCACACAAATATGAGGAAAAGCTTCTGACACAGGCTGTGGAATCCATTTCCACATATTCCAGATATTCCAAACCAGCCTGGACACAATCCTGTGTAACCTGGAGGGAAGTTGAACTAGATGATCTCCAGACAACCCAACCATTCTCTGATTCTCTGATCTTACAGACCAGAGACATTTTTGTATTAGAAGATAAATAGCAATCAAGCTACCTTTTACAGTCCCAAAACCTCTTACTCGTTTACAAGACTGCAGGTTAAAATGAAATTGAAATTTGTACTACCCAATATTGATCACAGTTCAGTATCGCTTGCTTCAATAAAAGTCACACTGAAAAAATTACAAAACCTGATTGAATTGTGTACTTTTTCTATCAAAAGAAAATTCATGCATGCAAACAGAATTGAACAAAAAATACATCTTTATTTTTAAGAAATGAACCAATAAAACCCAAATAGGCATTGAAAGAATGAGGCATTTCAGTATTTTAATGATCTAAAAAAAATCCTGATGCTTAATTGAAATGTCAAGAACATATCTTCAGCTTCTTGAAGTTCATCAATTCCTCCCTTACACACCTCTGCATAATGGCTGTTTAGCACTGCAATTATGGGCACTATTTAGAATCTATGCTAAAAAGAGACAGTTGTACAAAGCAATTTCTACAATACTCTAATTACTATCAGTGACATTTCAGAACAGCAATTTGTTCATGCTGATTTGACAAAACACAAATCTCTCAAAAGTATAAAAGTTTGCATATACTAAAAATACATCAGGATTCTTGTATTTGTACTGAACTTTACTAATAATGCAAGTAACTACTTGTATTATTACAATTATGTGTGCAGTGCAGAGTGCAACTATTGTCTAAAGTGTTTTTCCCAAAATCAGTAGCTCAGATTTTGACTTAGACCATGAAGCTAATACTGCAAAACCATGTTAATAATAGAATTATTAATGCTTTGTTGTCTAAAAGCTGTTATGTACATGATATTCATACATATGCAGTAAATTGTGTAAATAAACTCTCACCAAAGAATCTCTTTTTTATTCTTCAGCTCTCCACATCTCCCTCACTTCCTTCCTTTATTTTTGGTGGTCATTTGCACTTTAACTCTTACTGGTGCAATAAGGCTTCCTTAAGGCTCAGCCATAAGATCAAGCAAAAGAGGTTTTACAGACATGGGCAAGTCAACCTATCTGTAACCAGCTGCTTGTTCTTAGATCACAGAAAATGCAGGTAAACTGGTTTGTGATAGCATATTCTGGCTGTGGTGGTAGTAGTAGTTTCATTCTACACCTAGCTTGCACTGTGCTTTACGGTAATTTCCAGTGGCTTCTGCAGTCAATGAAATTTTACTGTAGATAGACGAGAATAGAAACTCTAATGTAAAGTATTTTACCTCAGCAGCAGGATGTTTAGCAATAGGTGCCAAAACATATCATTACTTGTGAAACTAAGTATCACAAGACAGCAAAATATGTGGCTAAAAGTAACCTGGCCTAGTGGAAGGCTCCCCTGCCTAGGGCAGGGAGATTGGAACTGGGTGACCTTTAAGCTTCTTCCACCACAACCATTCTATGACCCCATGACCCTATGATTCTGTGATTCTGGACCCTGACAGGGGAGCTGCAATATCATTCTTCTCTCAGAGTTATGCTCCTCCATAACTTAACTTGTACAAGAACCCTCAGCAAATGAGATTATAATAACAAATAAATAAAATATTACTGTAGAACACATTCTTACCTTGTGTTCCATAAATATACTTCATTCTCAGTCAAAAATTTTATTTCATAAAAATGCATTAACAATTTTTTCCCTTAGTTCTCCAAGCAAAGTAACTTTCTCCCTCTGTAGTTTGAGTTTGACACAAGACAAAAGATTAGGACTTTTTTTGTTTTGCTTTGTTTTTGAAAGAGAAATATTATTCTGGCAATTTGGACTTTTAATAATGAAAAACAAATTGCACTGCCATTTACCTGGACATAGAAAACAGGATGGGTGAAATATTAATGAAATGTAAACTACATTTTAATGTAACATATATTTTGCTGTCATCTCAGTTTAGACATCTTAAGTGTTTTCAAAAGCAGTCATATCTTTTTGTAATCTCAATAAAAGAGATATGCACAATGTTGTAAATTTAGTCACCACACGTATGCCAATATAGTAGATATAAATATGATACTTTCCTGCAGTTTTTGCATTTAGAATTTCTATTTGGGAGGAGGGAATTTCAAGGGGACTTTTTATTATCTTTTAATTTTATTGACAGATATGAAGATGGGAATCAAATTACCTGGAATATTTTACATCAGTGATTGTGTATAAAAAGTAAATTGTTCTCTTTTCTTCAACATTGTTCTCCCTAAAGTTTTGTTAATATTTTAAGCTTTATATATGTTACATAGCAACTTCAAAAGCATGAATAATTTTTCTCTGTTGCCCTTTTATCTTCAGTGATACCTGTTTTGGTACCTGGATGTCTTTTATATAACTTTGCTCTCCAGTAAAATTCCAATGCCCTTGCTCTTTGCTTAAGAGAAAAAAATGAAGCCTATAAGCTCCAGGCATATCAATCAAAAACAACACAGTCAGCACTAACTCTAATAATGAAAACCATGATTTCATAAATCATCCTGCACAGGTTGGGGTCATCTTTTAAAAATTTCTTATCAGGCACGGCTGAAGATTTCTCAGACTCTCACTCTTTTTTCTTTAATAAAAACAATAAGAAGGATGTCAGCATACAAATGATGTGACCCTATTTAGCTTAAAAAGATCCTGAAAATGAAAAGACTATGCTTTGCTTTGTCCTTGAAACTGTGGAAATCAGGATTTTTACCTCCCCTCCTACAAAGTTCAAAGAAAAAAATTATGTCAAAGCTCCATAATGAAATAAAAGTATATAATCTTACATGAACTTAATTTAATAAACTGTAGATTTAATTTGAAGAAGCTGGTGGTAGAGGATACTTTCTCTACTGCCTGTATTCACTACATAACAGGTTATAATTGCCTAACTTGCTTTTGTTGTTGCATATCCTTAAGCAAACCAAGAGCCTTCTCTTATTGAAAGGATATAGTTTTAATTCCATCAACAAGTTTCAATGTATTGCTTTACAATTTAGATATTTCGGTAATTTGAAAAAAAAACACCAAAACACTAGCAAAATATGAGTCTATTGTTCTGTTTTTCAAGACTAATATATGAAAGAAAAAAAAAAAAAAGACTATGACATTCAATCTCTGCTAATAAAGAATGTATCTTTCAGCCTTCACCTCCTGGATCTGATGCCCCACTGTGTTTCTGTACTTTTTGCACTCACACAGCCTGACATGACAGCAACATTCAAAATTCCATTAAGCTTTTTGCAATTGCATCTAATCTACTCCCTCATTAACAAAATAATTATCTCCCAGTTAAAAAACAAACAAATAACAAACATACAAAACAAACAAACAAAACCCAAAGAAACTCCAAATCAAACTAAAAGTCAAAAAGAGAAAATCAAAAGAGATATCTAAGGCACAAAGACTTATGGGAAGGGAAAAACCCAAATATAGTTTCTCTCTGTAGAACTAAAAGAGTATCACACAAATATGACAACTTTAAGATGCATTAAAAGACAACAATCTCTATCTTAGTTAATTGCATCTGCCCTAATTTGTAAACCAGACCTGAGTTTGATTTTTACTCAAATTAGAAAAGTTTCTGTGTTAGTATGGGATGGATCATGATCAATTGCTCAGTTTTGCTCTTAGAGAAGGATATAAATGCTTTGGATGCATCTACACTGCTGGCTGAGATGTGTCTTTAAAAATAGACTTGGACACTGCACAGAGGGCACAAATGCAAGAACAGATCCATTCTGATCAAAGTAGCCTTTCTGAAATTACATGGCTGTGAGCTGGGATCACATTGGCTGAACTAGGTACCCCCCTCTATGAAGGGACACAGCACTTGACTGCAATGAGAAATACCAAGTTGTAGATGCTATATTGAACAAAGATTTTTTTCTTTGTTAACACAAATGAAATTATGATGTTTGACTTGAAGGAATACAATTAGCTCAAAATCTAAAGAGAAGAGACTGCAGGAGTAGTTCACAGGCAAGAAGGGACAAAGTCACCTGAAAAGACTTGCAAACTGTATAGCAAACCTGACTTAAGCAGACCTCACCCTGACCTGGTGATGACAGCTCCAGAGCACCTTGCTCCTATGTTTAGAACACTCAGAAGGGCCTTGCTGCCAGCATACGTGAAATCTGCAATTTGAGCTGCTGAAATGCTCCTTGGTGGTAATCCCTCTTCTAAAGTCAACACAGAAGGCTTCTGAGCGTGTTGCCTCAGGCAAATATTGCTATTAACTTTATAAAAGAGTTTGAGATACTACACTGCAAAGCGAACAGTTCAGATATGAGCAGACCATATGACTGAGTAGAAAAATTGTTTGACTTTCAGCATTCTATCAGTAGTGGTGGAAAACATAAAAAAAAAAATGTTCTGGTAGGAAACTACTATTTATAAAAAATTCGTCTTCCAGACTGAACAGTCCTTGAGGTCCTGTCTCCACTCCATAAAACACTGTTCATCTTGATGTATCAAAGTAAAAGTTAAGATGTAATATTTGAAATAGGTTTATTTCACCACTAGCTTAAGTAATTTTTGTTTTTTTCTATCTAGTCCAGGATCTGTTTGATTTCTGGGTCAAAGCCACATATTGTCAGCTCATATCTAACTTTTCATACATCAGCACCTCCAAATTCTTCTTGTCAGGGCTGTTCTCAACCTCTCCATCCCACATCCTCTGTTCATACTGGGGGTTGCCCCATATCAGGTGCAGGAACATGCACCTGGCCTTTCTGAGCCTCATGAGGTTCCCATTCCTGGATATCAGGGTTACCCACAAGAAGAAGAAGAATGAATTTTAATCTAGCTAGCTGTTTAGCTATCTATTATATTGGAATATTAATCCCAATATAACCAGTTAGATTGTGCCTGGGTCAGTGTGACCCTCGCTGCTGAGCCAAAGGCGGCTTCTGTGGTGCTTTACCCCAGAGATACCTTGGCTGCTGGAGATTGCAGCAGGGCACTGGTGCAAGTCCAGGCTTGTCAGGAACTCAGTTTACCTCAGGAGAGAGAGCTTCTGGCGATGGTGAAGAGAAGGAGAGGATTCTGCTGGAGGGTTGCCAGATGTTTATTCCATGGTTACAGAGGTCTGAACCGGGCAACTGCTGCTAACAGAATACCGGCCGCATGGTCTCATTAACCTTTTAAGCTCCAGGGGAGGGGAAGGGGAGGGGACAGGTGAGCTACCAACCAGGTGAAAGGGGCAGGGTCTCAAGGGACTAGGGACACCTATACGGGCCAATGTCCCCCAGCCTGAGGAGCATCCTTTGAAATCGACGAACCACACGACGCCTTGCTGGTATGTTAGCCTGATTGACAGGACACACTCAGCAAGGGGCGAGGGGGAAGGGAGAAGGGATAGGCACACCTGGGAAGGGACCCGGAAGTTTAAAACAGGACATTGCAACACACTGCAACAATCTATCTATTTAGCTATCACACAAAAACACTTGAGATTGTAGGCATATGTACATAGAAAGGATGTGAAATATATACAAACAATACATTACATGTATACACGGACACATATGTATATATACACATATGTATATATACACATATACATTATATATAAATATATAAAAATATATAATTATATATGTGTATATATATATACATATATATGCACACATATACATTTATATATATATATAGATAGATAGATAGATAGATATAGATATATATACATACATTTCTGTATCTATTGAAATGCTTCCATTATTGCAGGGCACATATACCACTATAAAATTGCAGGAAATTCCATTCATTTTGAGTAAAGGTTTTAGAGGAAAGGCCTTTATAAGCACTTCATAAACATATACACTAGAAGTTTACTGATTGTCTAGCCAGCCCTATAGCTGAACGATTGCTTCTACACGTCACAATCCTATGAATTGTGGAAGAGTCATCCTTTGGGTTAGTATGAATCCATACTCCTCCGAATTCACAGCATAGAGCAAATTCCTACTCTAGGCAAGTATTCCAAAGTTCTGTGCAAATTGATTGGCTCATAAGACACGCTGGCAATAAATATTTCAGCAATTCACACTTAGGAAAAAAAAATTGTACATTTGAGTCCTTCTTAAAATGAAGTAGAGACTTTAGAATGCAAGTTCCAGGCAAAGATACAGTGAATCCCTTCCTAATACTGAGAAGACGGACATCTAACCTCACAAGACAACTTTCTGTTGTGAAAATATTTTATGTGTTAATACAACAGCACCAATCCAAACCCAAAATAATGTGCTGAAAGAAAGAGACATTTTATGCTCCTTTTTGGGGGGTTGGGTACTGTTTGTTGTGGATTTTGGTGGTTGGTTGTGGGATTTTGGGGTTTTTTATTTGTTTGTTTTGGGTTGTTGTTAATTTTTTGTTTGGGGGTTTTGTTGTGGTGGTGGTGGGATTTTTTGGGATTTTTTAAGGTTTCTTGGTTCATCAGGCAAATCTAGTGGATTATTTATACTTTTTTATCCTTCCATTCTATGGGGCTATTAGGGCTAAGACGAATGTAATATATGGCAAAATAGGATGGTTTTAAAAGAAATTAACCAATCCTTGCTAAGGTTAAGAAAATATATTTTTAATATTATGAGAATTCTTTATATGTCATCCTAATGTAATTTGAATCCTCCTGTTTTACAAGGAATTAGTGTATCAAAGAAAGATTACATTTCTCTTTCTCATTTATTACTAACCTAAGGAAGTATATAATAATTCAATTTAATTTATATTTCCCTGAAGAAGTGCAATTCAGTGGATAATAAATGCAGAGCTTCTGTATTAATAACACCTAGCTGGAGACAGTAGAATACATATGACATGTAGTGGTTACAATTAAGTAGGAAGACCCGAGACAGAAGCATTTACATCAGCAGCTTTGTACTGCTTAGGAAAATAATGGACCCTGAGGCAAAGCTGAGGGACTTATTTATCTGCTATGATTAAAACTATTGATAATTCCCAAAGTGGTAGGTTCAGCTGCTGTTCCAAATTATATTGCTTAAGATATTAATGAGAAAACAGAAACACTGTCTGTGCTATTTAGTTCATACCAGAGGCCATATTTCATTTGCCAATTCTACTTTAGATTATTCTACATTCAAGTTGAGATTAGTCTACATTACTATTGTTGATTTACTGTTTTATGAACCATTCCTTGGCTTAACCCTTCTATTAAGAGAACATGACAGCATTACTGCTGTGTCAGGTCTTTTGTGATACCTAAAGAATATCTTTATTGTGATTTACATTTTCACTTATTCCTATTCACCAATATTTGAGTATTAATCCAAGTTAGAATTAAAAATTTAGTTTAGATTAAAATCACTTCCATATATTATGTATTGTTTGTAGAAATTGTGAAATGTTGAGTGCTGTAGAGAACTGCTGCCCACAGAAGAAAGTAGTAGAGCTGTCTTCCCTGTAATCATTACTCTGAAATGATGCTTGACACTGATCTCCATTCAACACAGTCTTTGTTAACACTGAGAGTTATCCTATCAAGTGGGATTAACAATGAAATATTCCATCTAAGCAGCAACACATAAGAAGAGCAGGGATCACTGGCTCAGTCAGTCACATGAAGATGCAGTCAGAAGCCAAGCAATGAGTTGAAGCTCTGATTATAAATTGAAGTATGAAATGATTTTGTCAAGTTTTGGTGTTTGACAGGGAGAAAGATTCATCAGAATGCCTCCAGAGAACAGGTGCTTGGTACATGAGATAGTAGAAAGTATAGGACTCAAAAAATCACTTCTGATAGGCTGTTAGACCCGTTAAAAATTAAAAAATTATGCATAACTATTTAATAGGTTAAAGTCATTACTTTGTCTCTCCCTAAGCATAAGGAGGTTTTACACCCTTAAATCACCACATTAAAGCCTTTAAGCCACTGTTATGGTTTAGGCCTGGCACAGAGCCAGTGCCCCCATGAGAATACCCTCTCCCTGGTGTCTGCTGTGAGATATGACCAGGAATAAGCAAAGCAGGATCCAGCTTAGAAATAAAGAAAACTTTATTACCTAAACTACAAGAAAAGAAGGAAAAAAAATTATAAGGGAAAAACTGAAAACCTTACCAAAAGCACTTTCCTCCTCGCCCCCACCAAAATTTCCCAATTCGATACATTCCCCCAAATCACCAACTCCCAGTCCGGCACCACCCTTTAGAATACTCAAACTTCAGTCCACGAAGAGGAGAGGAGTCCTTCTTGCACCATAGGCTTCCCCTGGAAACACACTGAAACCTCGTGCTCTTCCCTGTCACTCAGCACCGCCCGGAAAGTCCTTTTGTCATCATGACATCTTCCTTCCATGCCCAGTGCATGGACCTGAGCTGCTTTTAGGGTTGTCTTTCAAGGACGCCTTGTCTCACTCCAAAAAGGCACAGTCTCTCCTTCGGGACATCTGTCCCCCCCATTTTTTCACCCCCTCGGGCCGAGGGGTCCCCACACTGAACCCTCCTGGTTCTGAGGCACTGCCTCCCCCTAAGTGCAGTCTCTGTGTCACAGGAAAAAAACTGGTTCAGTCTATGGCCACACAAGAAAAGTCCAGCCAAAAGGCCACTCTGTCATCTCTCCCCACTCAGCCAGTCTTCCCCACTTCCCTCGGGCCTAGTCCTTGTTATCTCATTTCCTATCTCTCCTTATTCAGCTCCGAGAAGGATCAGCATTTTTGCAAGGTCCCAATCATGCAAGAAAAGGGTTAAAAATTTCAGTCTCTGCCTATCCCAGAGCTCTGGCACTCCCATGCTGCTCTGGCCGGGCACCTTCTCGCCGCATCCCCCCCCTTCTCCTCCTCAGCCGGCTGCTATCACATTCCGTTGTCGCCGGCTCTCCCTCTCTCTCTCTCTCCTGGAAAGGGGGGGGGGGGGGGGGGGGGCTGCCCGATGCCTCCTGGGGCACCTCCATCCTTCCATCCTCAAGGGTCTCCTCACCCCCCATCTTTGTCCAGGCCCAGGCCTACCACATGGCTCCCCCTCCCCTGCCCAGCAGCAGCAGCTGGACCAGGAAGGGCGATCTGACCTCTTTCCCTCGAAGTCCCAAGAGAAACTCCCGGGCCCGAAGCTCTGCTTTTAACCCCTGTGTGTTCTCAGAGGTGTGTCCAAACCCCACTGGCCACATCAGGTGCCAATATCAAAATCCGAGCATCCATTGGTTTGACCTCAGCATCCCAGAATTCCCACTTCTTCCTGGTCAAACCAGCACAGCCACGACCTTTTCCGTGTTAATTGCTCTAATTTCATATTCAAAAAGACTTTTGACAGATGTCCTTTCTTTTTGTCTTGTCTGGGAAGCCCCCTTTTATGGCTGGTCAGTAAAGAGTTTAAAGACAAAAAAACCCCAACAAAACAACAACAACCACAACAACCAAAACCAAACAAAATAACCCCCCAAAAAACCCCAATAAAACAAAGCAAAAAAAAAAAAAAAGGAAGGAAGAAAATAACTCTCTGCTACATTTTAGAGACATCTGAAACCATGAAAAATAATTACAAATAATTAATGTTTACCTTAAAATGAGTCTTTGCACAAGGATTCTCATATTTAATACAGATCATGAGATCTCACCTGCAGACTGAAATAATCCACTGGGTGTCATTTCCCAGTGTTCACAGTACAGGAGGTGCACTCAAATACGTGAACTCTAAAGGCTATCCTACTATTCCCATTACAACTCTGGGGTGTTAGAATTACAGTACTTTAAAATGAAGGCTTAGCATATTTTCATATGTTTTATAACAGCCATAAACATGGCTTCATGCATTTACTCTGACAGCCATGGATAAAACTATAAAATAGTAATGTTTTGGGAATAGTACAGAGTGGAAGAGAAAAGAATCTCACTGGTCTGATGGCAAGTTTTAGAACAAAACACAAATATCTCAGTATTTTCTTTCCTGAACTGGGGCTTGCTACTCAGATTATTAGAATTAAATTATAAGAAGGTAATTACGGTAGGAGCATAATAGGTTTGAAAATAATAGGACACTCTTTGGAGACAGATGAGATAAGAGCTTGTGTATTTCTACCATCCATAAAGTGCTCAAAAACCAGTTTTTGAGCCACTTGGTCTGAACAAACAGGCCTAGGAGGCCAGATTTTTCTCTCACTCCTGAAGTCAACACCTACCTTCAGAGTCAGCAATCTGAGGGAGAAAACTGGAACATGAAACCCCCTCACCAGATTAAAGACGTTAAGTATTTCCTATAGAATATTCCAGTCATGATGGGAATGAGTTTTCAGACAGAAGCTCTCGGCTATCACTAAAATTCACATTACAGAAATCTCAACTTTTCCATGAACAACAGATGTCTTTCATCCCGTATGATACTATATATATAACAGTACATAGACTATATAGTACATACTATACTATGCTATAGTACATACTATTCTATATTCTATGAATATAAATATACATATTTATGTAAAAATATTTGCATTACTGTGGTGCAGAATGTATTCTTCATACAGACTCAAAATTTTACTAACACTCTTTATCACCAAAGAACAGAGAATGACCTTTGACTACTTTCAAAAGGAAAATTTTGAATTTGCAGAATTGGCAGAAAAAAGTTGATTAAATATTTCACTAGTGAAATCCAAATATGTTATTTATTTCTAAAAACACTATGTCTTATATTTCAAATAGGACAGATAGACAACTAATTCAATATAATATCTCTTTACAGAATTCACAGATCTAAGATAATGTAATAATAATTAAAATTCCATGCATATATTGTGTTATATCTTTATAGAATATTCCTTCCTTTAATTTATTTTTCTGCAAAAATAGAGCTCACAACAGATAAGATGCTTTTAATTCTGACTTTATTGCATGGCAGACCACCTGCTTTGATTTCTCTGGCCACTGTCAGATATTTTGGTGAGATGGCTTTAGACAGAAGAAATGGCTTGCATTTGGATGTGTTTTTAAGACAGAAATACTAACATGTTTAAGCTACACAACATACTCTTTTTTTATTTGACAGATCAGTGGCAGTCCCATTAAAATAAGATATATGCTTCTACATTAGCCTGACAAGGGATTACACTAAATAAAATGTTTTTGACTGGCATGAGTTTCCTATTACTCAATTTGTCCTTTGCTGCCAGAACGGGGATATAAAAAAACTACATAACATGAAAAGTCCTTGTCCTTGGGCTCCTTGACATTACTTAGAGGCCAGCAGTCCTGAAATTAATATGTATTCCTTATTTAGGTTTTGCTAGTATGCTGTTTTCTAATCATAATGCTAACAGGTAAATGCATATATTTCTCAGAAATAAATACCATCCCAATTGATAGCTCACTAGCAGTTTAATATTGATATTTTTGCACATGTGCAGAGCTGTTCGTTCAACAACAAATACAATCTAAAAATAGTTGTTATTCAACACAATATGCTATTATTTTTCTGCTGTATTTTATTTCTCTGCAAAATCAGAAAGTAAAGGCTGATGAACTTAGGCTCTTCCATTATAATTTTATTCTAAAATAAGTGATATTGACAAAGGTCATCAGTGGAACTGCTCAATTAACAAGTGTGCTCTCAGATGGACAGTTCATGGCCTGGTTTCTAATATGATCAACATTAAATCATTTAACACTTCTGTGACATTCAAAAAGATTCAGTTTTTGTCAATCAAATTAAAGAAGACCCTCAGTAAACACCGAAAGAATTATAGGGGTCACCAAATAGCCTGTCTTTTTAAATAAGCTGAAAGGAAAGGAAAGGTTCCCTCCTGCTCAGGAAAACATACCATATGGGTCCTGACTGGAAATCACTCTTGCCACTTCGTTGCCTGCTTAGTGGTAAGGAGACATCACAGTTCCTCACCGGGAAGAGCTAAAAGCTAAAAAAGACCTTAACATCCACAGAATCTTTCAGCCCATAGGTACAAAGAGTTGCTCCTTTATCCCACTGAAGAGAAAAATCAAATTAGGGTTCGGAGAGGGACAAAATAATAATTCACAATTAAATCTAGACTTTGCACATCTTATTCATGGTTTTGAATTAGCTCAAGCAGTCCTTCAGTTTCCATGGCGTCAGAGGTTCCTGCCTCACCAAATCAAAAGTGTGAAATAATTATGCTTTACATCTAACAACTCAAGTGGGTTCACACAGGCTACCGACTTGCAGACACTGAATGCCTAACTCCTTTGATCAAACTATACTAGCTCATTAAGCAATATTTTCTCTATAATTTTTTGTATGTAAACATTGAACAAAAGGCTAAATATTGTGCCAGAGAAGAACTGAATACTGCGCAGCAGGGTTTGATGATAGCAGCCAATTGCCTCCCCTGCAGTTGGAAGACAGTTTGGATAACTATTCCAAAGATTAATGAGCAATCAGTTCTAAATTAAACCAAGACCTATGTTTAAATCTTTCTCACTCAAACCCTTTACAAGTCTAAATTTGAGTTATACTCACAGAGATAAAATGCAGTATTTGGCTTTGTGTGTTGTAGAACATTATTAGCAGAGTAAAAAATTGCTTCTTTAGCATTTTCTTCACATTTTTCAGCTTTTATTTTCCTGAACAATTGGAAAGTAAATGGACCGTGATGAGGTTTGCTGCTTCTGCACCAGGCTATAAACAGAAGTTTCCTGTCATTTCGAGAATCTATACAATCCCATTTTGGAACTGGAACAGAAGTATTAGATCTGTGAGGCTCATGACATCTGACACACCATTTTCATACTGAGCTCAGTTTTTAACGACTGACGAGGCAAATACGATCGTGAGCAACGTGAAGGAGAGTCATTGAAGGGCTTTGACACGGCTCAGGAAATATCACCTTGTTTGTCTCTATGCAGTCTCTGTAACTCTGCACCTCTCCCTCTCTATCAGTTCACTTTCTAAGTGTAGCACTGATACAGTGAACCATACTGATTAGGGTATGTATGGGGTGCACATGTGTACAAGCATGTAATAACAACAAGTTACATATCATAAGTACCAAGGCAGCTTTTGGAATAGTCTAACTAAAAGAGTGTCAGGAGAGGAACATTGCCACTTTTGGATAGATGGCAGAACTCACAGAAATCAATTTCTTACACATTTCTCTTCTAATTTCCTAGCTAATCTCTTTTCCCCCTTCCTCTTCCCTTAATTCCAACCTAAAAAGTAGGAATGAAGCAAGAATTCAAAGACACCTCAGAGACTGTCAAAGAGATCAGACATGCAAAAGCTACTGCCTAAGAAAACTTTCAGAACACATTAATTTGATGGGTAATTTCCTTCTTGTATGAATTTGCCTCATTTTTCCACTCATGCTTTATTATTCATGTATGAATGCAGGAATGAAACATACATACCAAAAACATTGGGTTTCTCACCTATCACTTGTTTTGGATAAAGAGGAAAAACACAAGATAAGTTTGCGGATTTAAATCTCCTAAGGTTCTAAACTTACTGAGAGTAATTAAGATACAATGAATCAGAGTAAATAGGATTAAGAATGTAATAGGGTTTGGCAAATTCATTTAAAAAATTACCACAGTCATACTGTTCATTTTGCTGCTAGACAGTAGAGGGGTTTAAAGTAGTATATCTAAAGAAGCTTTCAATAAAAGGCTTTCTATTCAATAAAAAACCAAAAAAAAACAAAACAAAACAAAACAAAACAAAACAAACAAAAAACCTCCAGTGAAAATTACAATCTACTACAACTGTGATACAATACTGGTATCACAGGTCAACCAGGTGATGGTGGTTAGATGAAATATGATATCTATTATGGAGTTCAGCTGTTATCTGAAAATACACTCTTGAGCTCTGTGAAATAGATAAGAGGAAGCACTTCTGACATGGTGGAAAATACATGAACTGATTTAACCTACTTAGTACTGACAATGTGCTATCATTATACAAAATACAGGAACCTCCAAAAGTCTTGCATTTTTCCTATCTGTAAAAAATAATTTATGACTAAGATCTGATAATTTTCATATCATCATCTAAAAATTATTTAAAATTATTTTTAAGCATACATATTTTTATGACATACATATATTCAATTTAAAACTGCTGTTATTAATAAAATCAAGCTAAAGAGACAAAATCTCAGTGAAATTAGTCACAATTTGGGTGTGGTAGGTATTGCAAGCCAAATAACTAGAATTTCCATCATTGCTAGAAACATACTAAAATCCCAAGATAATCAATTTAGACTGGGATGTTGCTCATCCAAACTGGGAATGGACCTCTGAGGTGTAATATTATGGCTTTGTTCATCCTGTCAGCATTCCTGGGATACAGCAACCTTATTACTGTGTTCAATTTCCTGTCAGGAGTTATCAATTAGGCATAGAGTTGTGCAAAAATAGCCCAAGTTCTTCTAGACTCAAATATACCACCTTAAGAGTTTCTCTACCAAACTCACCTACCTTTATATATATACATCTCTAATTGAAGAAAAAAAATAAAAAAGATGAGATAAGACTAGCCTGCAGTCATCACCAAAGATAAGACAAGAGGCTCTATTTGGTATCTTGATATCTTGATTTTGTATGTGTCAGAATCTCCCGCACCTCTACTTTTATGTACAGTTTTCTGTATGTGTCTGGTTTCAGTACATAAATGATAAACTAGGAGGAAAAAATCCTCTTTGTAGTACATAGTCTTTGAGTGTTTTCTTGGAAAACACCCCATGCTGGAAAGACCACTACAAATTTTCCTGAAGGTATTTACATATAGCTCACCACATGAAATGTTTATTACTCGTAGTTTAAGTTTTCCTGTCAAAAGAAAGTTAATGAAAGCAATTTATTTATCCATCACTATTTGATTATATAAAAAAGAGATATGAATCATATATAGGGAGACAGACAAAAGTAAGTTCTTGTTTTTAAAAACCTTATGTTCTCATTATTTTATCACCGCTGTGTTAGAGAAATGACTGGTTTATATTCAAATAAATGAAAAGGAATGGTAAATGAAAAAGGAGAATTGTCTGTGATAGAGATTCAGACTTTAATAAGTAACAACAATGTTGTACAATGGTTATTAATTTCCTTTAGAACCAAATATACCCTTTTCTCACACACAGATTATAGTTTGTATTTTGATTTTCATTACTTGTTGGTGCTTATTTACTGTGGGTGATTAGTTATTCAAGCATGTCAAGAATATACCATTTACAAGATTGGTCCCAGCATTACAGGGAGCTTTCAGAAATGCAGTCTGTTTCTCTCACATGCCACAGCGGAAAGCTCAAGACATTTATCCACTCACTACTCTAACTACCTTGCCGTCCCACTGTAGTTTCCACAAGAACAGCAAGTGCTGTTCTTCTCTAATTGGCACTTCCTTGCCAGCCCTCTGTGCCATTCATCATCTCTGTCTACAAATGGTCAGCTCTGAAGGGCAGACCAGCTACAAGTCTCCAGAGAAGTCACAGATGAGACACACAAGGATAAAAAAAAAAAAAAGCACCAGGGACACTGCTAAAGGAAAGGACAAAAAAAGACTGAGCAAAATAGTGAGCTAAGAAGAGAGGAGATTAGAAGAACATGTCAGAACAGATTAATTTGAGGAGATGAAGCATAAGGCATAATATTAGAAATTTTTATGGAATAGCTAGAGAGACAAGTCAACAAGGAAAAAAAGAGAGAGAGAGAAAGGAGATGCGAATAAAATAAGCAAAGCCTTTTAAAGTATATCAGAATAGCCCTAGATTAAAATGAAAATAAACTTGTCAAAAAAAGGAAGGATGAAGTAAGTGGTAAGCATAAAGAAGGAAGGACTTGATAATAAAATACTAAAATAGGAATTTAGTATGTAGGAATGTAAATTGCTGGTTAAATGCATTGGTTGAAGTACACTTCATCCTGACAGACTAGAACATCACCTTGAAAATGTAATTGCAATGTCACTTGCAGTAAAGACCAAATAAATTATATGTCACTTTACTCAGAGGAGGCAAAGTTCAATTTGCCTACACCACTGAGAAGCTTGCTCAGAGCCTGCATTTACTTTCCTTTGTAAAGTAAGACCATTCAGCTAATGCTGAATCATATTTTAATGAATGTACTTAATATCCACAGGCAATTAATATAAATTAGTTATATTTTTACACACAGCTATCCTGAATGTTTATGGCCCATGAACTTAGTATTTTTTTCTAACGTTTATGGTCTGATTGTTGAAAATTAAATTATTTGCATGAAAATTAAATACTTTGTGAACATTGGCTGAAATTTAGCCTTCTGTTCTCATGGGAGCTTATGAGGAATTTGAAAATATATAGTTAACACAAAGGTTAATCAAAGGTTAATAGTTCTTATGATTGAGTAGAGTGGATAGAAAGTAGGGGCAGTTTAGTAGTGTTTTAAGATGTTAACTCATTTCAGCTGGAAATTTCTCAGGGCTCTCAGTGACTCTCTTACCTCTGTTTCTGAGAGGAAAACAGTCTAGTGACATACTAGGGCATTAGTGTCTAATCAATTTGACGTCAGTTAGAGAAAAAGTACAAAAAGCTATATTTAGTAAATCAAAAGTGATCTTTACAAAAAGTACTACACAAATTAGTCTTCAAAATAGATGCTGAAAATGAGTAATCAACCCTGAAAATAGCTGGCATATTTCCTACCTTGAAACAATTATAACACTAGTAATTGTAGATACACTGATATTTTACACAGATTTATAAAATTCAGAATATGTAGAAAACAGGAAAAAAAAGAAAGAAAGAAATCTAAATCAGGCAATGTATGTCAATGTATGTCTGTGTTACTGACTCATACCATACAGTTAATATTCTTTAATATAAAATCTTAAAAACTTGTTAAATTAAGTGTTTTTATGGGAAACCTTTAAGAAAAACAGATTAAATTAAGTCATAAATCACAGCATTTTCAAAATTGACAAAAGGAGGAAAAAGGTTAGAAACTGCTCATTCTTGAAAGAGCACACAGAACCCAGGTTTAGCTTCTTGTTTGCCTGAACAGATGTGACTCTTTGCTTGTTCTTTACAAAAGGATATGCTAGAAACATTTCTGGGAGGTGCTGTCAATTTACTTCATATAAACAATTAAAAATTAATGGAAACAGAAACAGAAAGTTGCATATTTATCTCCTGGGTAGATATGCTAATCATCAGGCAATAGCAATATTTTCACTCTTGGGTCCTATAAGTATTTGAATAACTTCCCAAATTGAGCAAAATGTCTGCAGCAAGATGTACTGAATAAAATCCAAGTCTAAAATCATTAGACTCTAACACTTTGGTACCCGTGCTGAAAAATAAAAAAAAAAAATAAAATTAAGCTCCTAAGACACTGAATGCATTTTGCTCTCTCTTCCTTGTCAAAAACTTAGCCCCTGAAATTTTGTGCAAAAGAAAGGTCACAGCATCCTTTCCAGCTCAAGATAATCATAAATAGCTCGAGAAAAGTGGAAACACAAATTTAAGGCATAAAAAATAATTGAAACAAACTTCAGCTACAGAGAGAGCAATCTGAGAAAATACAAAGGAAAGGAAAAAGTTTCATCTGTTCAGTTATCCTGCAGCAGGCATTGTGTTGATGATGAAAAAAAGGTGGATTAGAAGATATTTGCCTGGCTACTCCATTTTCAGGTACTGTAGCAATATAATAGCCTGACTAGTTTGATCATGAAGAAATAGAGTGTGATTGAGATCAGGCTTCTGACATGACTACACCCTCGCAATCAATATAATTGGGTGTCCTCTGGTGCCTCTCCAATGTGCACCAATACTGGAAAAACAGTTGCCCATCAGAAGGCTGGCCAAAGATCACAAAGGAGAGGAAACAGATACAGTCGGCATCTCACTTTCCTCCAAAATTGCACTGATCTCCAGTGAAGTAAAGGGGAAATAAAAGCAACTGTTCAATGGTAAACATGGAAGACAACTAGCCTTTACAGAAATGGAGGGAGGGTGTGTATTTGGATTTTGTTTTTCTTTGTTTCATAATTTCCCTATAAATAAGAAAATAAGAGACTTTTTTTTTTTTTACATGGGATTCTTTTGATTTACTTCTTATTTCTGTAAAACGTTACAAGAAAAGACTGAGTAGCTAAAGCTAAGTTTATCTTATAGGGAACATTAGAAACATATAGTCTGAAACTGGCCTAATACAAAATCTGTTTATTAGTTACAAATAACCAGTACTGTTTCTAATATATACATTTGCTATGAGTATTTTATATCAGCTTCTAGCATGCTATTCAGTCTTTTTATATAAAATAAAGAATGTAGGCATTTAAATGATTTCTGTGTCAGACGAAACTGGGCAAAATGAGAATATCAGCCAAAAAAATGACATAAATTTTAAGACATCCTGGTTAAGGTTAAGAATAGATTTGAAGAGAGAGTACCTCCATAAAAGCTGGTTTAAAGTTGACAAAAAGATAAGGCCAGCCAACAATATTAACTATTATTTGAATTTTTAGATTTTTATTCCTTTCTCTCTTCTCTACATATCAGTCAAGCAATATCTTACATTTCACAAATGAAGGCAAAAGCATAAGGAAAAAGTGGTATTTTCAAAAGGGAATTTTTGCTTGGATGACACCATGGATTATGCCTGCTATAATCAGATGGGAAAGTCATGGTACTGGTAACTTTGATACCACAGTCACAAATACTATACAGTGCTGACTTTTAAAATTATCTTAAGGGATTTTTGTTTTCCCTGATGGACTTCAAATCTTACAATGACAATAACCATGCAAGTAACCATACAAGTTCTACACATGAGCCACAATTCAGAGTTTTAAAACTTTTTGCTGTTTTTTTCACTACTACCATAGGAATTAAGTTTTTGTCTTTCTGTTCTACTGCACAGGAAAATTTAAAAAGTTATAAGATTAGAAGAAAAGGGTACATTTGTACTTTAATCACTTGTCTGGATTTGCTGCACATAAATCAGAGAGTCAAACCCCATCAGCATACTAGAAATTATACTCATAGACTTTCACTGACAGTACTTAGCAATCTTACACATTTCGTGTTTTATGTCACAGAATTTTATGGATTCTGGTTTTAGGGATCTATTTTTTTTTTCCTTTTCTTTTTAAAATTCAGAGTTAGAATAAGATAAAAAGGAGCTTTAACATTTTCATTTGTTGGGAAAAAATTATAAACACAAACAATTACAAAAAGTACTTAAATTAAAAACTACTGTAAAATATTACTAGAGAAAAGCAACCAAAGCCAAGAAAAAAAAAAAAAAAAAAAGCACTGAAAATGCCAGATTCACTTATTTGACTGTAGATATGCACTGAATTTACTCAGTCCAAGACAGGACTGCTTCATGTCTACATGCCAGCACAGACACCCACCAATCCCCAATAAAGCCTCCCTGACAAGACTCCTTCACAGAACTGGCTAACTTTCAGAAAATACGTGACTGCTTGAACTTCTGTTGTGTAATTCTATGAATCCTGTACAATTTTTAATCACTACCAGAGTACTGTAAGTAGATGTTTGTGAGAGATTTAGTTGGCCATCCTCTCATACAAATGCTGTAATTACTGGTTTCTTCTCAAGGAGAGGAGGTAGGGATGGTCCCTAGGACAGGAAGTTGCCCTTCCTTATTGGAGTATAAGCTAGTTGAAGGCTGAAATACACAGTGTTGAACTCTTTCCTAGTTTAAAATTGTATCGTGTTACTGCATCTTTATAATCAATACATATATATTTCTCATTTCTTAATGCTTAAAGGGAGCTTTTGTGGAATATTGAGTTTATATGTACAC